>NC_072733.1:182253807-182322542 GCF_026930045.1 Uloborus diversus | reverse complement strand
TGTCAAACGCTGAGTGAGAAAGATTTCTTTTCAGGCGTTTTTTTTTTTCCCTCCTTTGCTGCTTTGTTCGTTTCCACAACATAGTTATTTCATTTGAGAAGAAATAGATATTGGTATATTGGCTACTCACGTCGATGCATTTTTATTCCGGAATTAGCAATTCAATTATCAGCTGATTTAAACGTTTTTATTTTTAATGTTGTTGTTGTTCAAGATAGTACTGATAGATAGTTTTAGGTAACAGTTTTGCAGGACATAAATAGCAAGATATTAAATATTTAATAAGGTAAACGGAACAATAAGCAGTTGTCAACATACTTTAAACACTTTAAATATGTTCGAAAGCTCTTAGTGCTACAATATGATCAAATGCCTTTACTTACGCGATATTTCGAAGATTATTCCACGAAATTTTCAGTTTTGTACTTCATTCAATGTGAAAGCAAATTTCGTTGCAACTTCCTTCGTTCGCCATTCAAACTGAAGTTGTTGGACGATTAGTCAGAGCGCATGCGCAATGAGTCGCTCTCCTATTGAATCACTTTTGTTAACGTCGTTCACCCACTGAGGAACCAAAAGCACCTTGACGACACTTCCTAGCCTCCGTTTCACCCCGCGGCACTGTTTTTTCACCCTAGGGTGAAATTCTTTACCCCTGTGTCACTCCTGGTTTTAACAGTGTAGCAGCACTTATTGCAGCGCGTTTTTGGTGCCCACACAAAATACTAATTTCTATCTCTTTTTATTGTTTGTTTGGTTTGAAAATGTAATCATTTATTTGTACCATTGCCACTCAACTGTGTATTAAATTTCATTCAACTACGATGCTTCCTTCATGGTGTCGCAATTTTCACAAACAGGAGTGTAGAAAAATATTTGCGTTTCCCACAGAATAATTTCGATTATTGTTTTATATAATACAAACATTGCAGACAACAAATTCAGAAAATGGCTTTTATTTCTATTTCATGTACAAACCTATTGTTCTCATGATTTTAAAGCTGCATGAGGAATGTGAATTTTTTTTCTGCATACTTAACTCATATCTTTAACTTATTTGCATACTTCTAGCTACGTCTGCAGCGAATTGTAGCTTCTCCGATTTGGATTGGCTTACTTAAATTGACATTTTCCGCTACGTACTGAACTTTTGGCAGCGAGTATACATATACAGGCACATATATTATCTGTTTTATTTATATAGATTTTGTGTGTATTGAAGCAGAAACCTCTCAGTAACTAATAATACATTCTATTTAGTTGGAAAATTGATAAATAAGTTGCATTACATTGAATTTTGTTAATTATTGTACACAGACAACTCTCCAAAACTCAATTCCCATCATGGGAGCTGCTGAAACCTAGTAATGAGAAGTTTCCATAAGCTTTCTCAAGTGTTTTGGTACCCACTAAAAACTTCGAGATAAGGAGTATTGTAGAAAAAGGCTTTATGTTATCTGACTGTATGAACATACTTTATTGTTTTAAATAAGTGGTGCCCAAACTAAGGCCCGTGGGCCACATCCGGCCCTCGAAGCTGATCCATGTGGCCCATTGCTATGTTCGAAGTTACAAAGAGAAAATGAGAAACCAATACGGAATTTCATTATAAACGAACAAGTGAATCAAACACCTCTCTCTTTTAAATCTTTTCAAACCGCCACGACTCCCTTAATAGGGGCTAGACACTTCGGCAGCAACTCTCGCCTAGTCGCATCCAATCAAATTACTTTTTTATAGTTTCTAAACTTTTTCTTTCCTTCTGTTTTATTTACTTAAAAAATAAAAAAATAAAAAATCACGATCTGATTCATGTTAAAGGCGGTAGTTCTGGACAGCTACTGTCCAATCACGAGAAAAGCCACCGCCGAAATGTCTGCGCCTGTCTACTGCTATAGTAACAAGGCGCGTTTCATTTTTCCAAGAGAAGCTTAATGTTGGAAAAACTCGTACGACCGCACAAAGACGAGCAGACGAGTGGCGAAATGGCGCCAAAAAGTCTCCTGCTAACCCTTGTAGAAAATGAAGGAAGTCCGTTTCTATGGCAGTAGACGGGCCCAGACTTGACGGCGGGAGCTTTTCTCGAGAAAGACAGACAGTAGCTACATTGCATTCCAGAAAATCTGTTTTGGCTGCAATTACAGTCAGACGATTGGTCGTCACAGGTACAATACACTATATTAGTTGGGCGATTGCAATCATTTCGTACGCTCGAATTAGATGTGAAAAAGATGTCAGATCGGAAAAAGTGGAAGGTTGACTCTGAGTGTAGGATTTGCAGGAGAATTGGACGAACTTGTATTTTTTCGTGCAAAAAGAAGATAAAGCGTTTTTGTCTTATTTGTAAGTAGAGAGTGGCATTGATCAAGGAGATATTGGGTAAGAGGAGCTGTTGTGGAAGAACTGTTTCCGGAGAAAAAGAGTGATTTCAAAGCCTTTAGTTTACTGCTCATATCTATTACGAGACGAATGGAAGATTTAGGAAGCGATCTTCTGCTGCTGCTGAAGGCTAAGACAGTTTGAAATGTTTTCATTTGCTGTGGATGAATCCACAGATATGATTGACACTGCTCAATTGTTAGTATTTATTCACGAAGTAAACCCTTTGTTTAAAATTACCGAGGAGCTGGCGGCAATGAAGAGCATAATAAGAAACAACTACAGGCAAAGACTTGTTCAGAGAAGTATCAGAAATTATTAACAACCTTGAACTTGATTGGAATAAATTGGTAGGAGTGACTACAGATGGTGCAAAACAAATGGTTGGACCCCACTAGGGTTTCGTTTCCAGAGTAAGATAAAAACTGACAGATTCAAATGGATCTCGACCATGGACCTCCATTGCATTATATACCAGCAAAATCTCTGTGGAAAGCATTTGGCTTTATAACATGGGATGAAAGCACTAGTTAAAGCTGTGAACTTCATTAGCTCATATACTCCGAATTACAGGACATTCAGAAAATTCCTCGATAAACATGAATCGGAACATGAAGACATCCTTTATCACAGTGAAGTCCCGAAGTCCGATAGTTAAGTAGAGGAGAAGTATTGAAAAACGCGTGCGCGCTTTTTTGACTCGAGAAACGAGATTGATAACTTCTTGGCTGAAAAATCATTGCAACTACTTGAACTTAGAGATCCCTCGTGGGTCTGGGATTTGGCAATAGGGAAGTTTTCGATTTTCAATTATATTTTTATATCCTATGTTATCAGGGGAAAAAATTTTACTTCTACAAACTTTTACAGCACTTAAATGTGTATTTTTCATATTTTTTTTAACTGTAAATCTTCGATCACGCTTTGTTAACTTTGCCAGTTGATCATTTCTTATCTTGTTTTCAATCCGATTCCTTTCTTTAGCAATTTATCCAGCACTTTACTATAAAATGGAATAAATTAACTAATTTAGCGACATTTCAAACCAATTTACCACTAATGTGAGGAAAAAATTCAAATTTCGAATGGTGTTTGTGGTTTTTTACGAATACCAGCAATTTTAAAGTAATAAGCATAATATTAAGGAATAAATAAAAAAAAATTAAAGCCAAATGACTTTTAAAGGTCAACACAATGCAAAAATAATAAAAAAACGACATATGATAAATTTTAATCATGAATTTATTCGAAAATATTTGAGTGTACGAAGACTTTTGTGGCGTATTATTTCTCTGTCTCTCCGTTTTTTGACCCATTTCAAAAAGAAGCTCCGTCAATATTTTGAAAACACTACAGGGTTTTATTTAGAATGACGTAGGAATGATGTGAAAAAATATTGGACTTCATATTCAAATTCAGTTTTGCGTTATTTCGATTTTACTAAAAAAATTCAAAGTGTACGAACACTTTTGGGAGCCACTATATTCATGCACTTTCCAACGTGCAACGCTCTTCATCAAGAACAGATTAGTCCTTTCCAAAGGGGAAGAATGATTAACCTTCTAGAGAAGTTGAATGAAAATTTCGAAGAAAAGAGTTTCAAGATTTTCACACTTTTACAGCCTCGTGAATAAAATTCGGTTGCTTGAAAATCCATTTCACGCTGATGTTGCTACAGCGACGACGGAGTTGTAACTGGAACTGATTGAGTTGCCAAAGTCAGACATCGCTGCAAGACAAATTTAGACAAAAGCATCTACACGAACTTTAAGCCGAGCTCTCCCCAGAAAATTTCCCATACTTGCGGAAACAAGGGCTAAAAATGATCACTACTTTTTCCTGTATTTATGTGTGTGAGCTGATATTCTCAGTGCTAAACAGAGCTAAATCTGGTTCACGTTCTCATATCACTGATGATTATCTCTTTTCAGTGTTAAAAACAAATGCTTACGATACGAGTTTGAAACCAAAAATGGATAAATTGATATCTGAAAAACTAATACAAACTTCACATTAAAGAAATAGGCACAAAGTAACAATTCTTGGTTTGTAATTTTTTTTTTCTATTTTTCTGTTTTTTTATGTTACGTAGAAAAAATTGTATGTTTCATTTTATTTATTCTGGTCCGCGAGGTTCTTCTAAATATGATGTCTGGCCGGCCCGCGAGGTTCTTCTAAATATGATGTCCGGTTTGCGAGTGAAAAAAAGTTGGCCACCACTGTTTTAAATGAAGCTATTACCACATTGCATGAAACATTCTTTAAGCATTTCTAGCTTTAGTATCATTCTCTTTATTTCCTACTAGACAGCAAATGTGCTGGTTATGAGGATGCTTAAGTTTTAATTATATATATATATATATATATATATATATGAAATTGTTATAGGTATTGTGATTCATTCATTAACAAGAACCCATAAAATTAATAAACTTGCAAAGAATTATCAAAAAAAAATAGTTAAAAGCTGATTTTTAATTTACTTTTTATAAACCAAAATGTGAGGAGGGTGCCACGTAAAATGTTTTCCTTGTTAGTTATTGTCTTATGATAAAATATTTTCTGACCCTCATAATTGACATACTATAAAATATTTTTATGCATAAAATCATCCTATTATATATAAGGTTAATTTTCTCACTTCATTCGATCATTTATCACACAATTTTAAATTATTCTGAAATGTTTCTGCACTTTAATGAAGAATTATATTCCTTTTGTTCTCATACTTAGTAAATACCTTATTTGATGATAAAAATTAAAAATAGACAGTGTGCTGAAAATGTTGTGTAAAATTCGTACCTCCAAAAAAGAGGTGGAAATTTTTAACTTCTTTGTTTCATGAGGATAAGTGAAAAATAAAATACTTTTTCATGAAATATTTTCTACTCCATTATTAAAAATGTTTTGATCAAATAAATTAGAAAATAAAAGAATGAATGAATAAATGATAAGTAAATAAAAAGATAAACGAAAAAAAAAAGTTAATAAATGGGGGGAGGGGAGAGAAAAAAATGAATCAGTTAATAAAATAGTGAATGAATAAGAAAATAAGTGCATGAATGAATAAATAAGGGGATTATTAAATGAAGGAATGTAAATGAAATAATCAGTAAATGCATGCGTAAATGATTTGACAAGAGATAGAATTTGTAAATTAAAGCAACTATTTCACTTTGCCTCATCCACTTTGCCCCGCATTCACTTGACTAACTGTACAAAGCATTTAAAATACAAATAAGCTAAATTATGAACAAATAAATACTGCTCTGAATGTTAGTAGATCTCAATTAATATTTAAAACGTTAATAACAAGAACTTTATCATTTAATAATGACAAAATATTTTTGACTTAGGTACAAGAAAATTTTACTGAAGTATCAATTTTTGAATATTGCTTGTGTTCTCATATTCTTTGATTTTCAGATAAATTTTTTTTCTAGACGGGAATAGATTACATGCAGGGCCACCGAGAGCCAAGGAGGGACCCTTGTCAGTTTGGTCCCCCCCCCCCGTTCCCCACACCCTTAAAACTTGCCAAATTTATACTGCATCGATTCCGATTCCAAGACCACTTAAGGTACGGGCCCCTACTTTCCGACTAGGCTGACATGACCTCTCGTCAGCCCTGATTACACGTGTTAAGATATTACTAGATAGGTGGCGTTAAAAGCAGAGTAAATATTTCTCTACTCACTTTGCTCCACCTTTCACTACTAAAAATATTAAAACATCTGGAGTATAATATATTATATACATTTATTGTGTTGTGGTGTGGATCGGGTAAGTACCCAGTGGGTAGGCAAATAAATTTTTGGTATTACTCCGAGGCCTTGGTCAATACTCAAAGCTGGGTATTTTGTAAAAGAAAAAAAAAGTTAAATGGATGATATTTTTTTTTAAATCTAAATACGAAATAATAGGTACAGTTAATACGTACATATAATGCACAGTCTGTAATATTTTTACGAAAAGATTTGACGCGATGATGATTTTGAATGTCGTATGCAAATTTAAATTAACTAAATGTAAATGTTCTAAAAATTGAAAGTAAATACAGATCATTACTAAAGAAAAATTGACTATAAATCGAAGTTAACTTACGGTTGAAGGAATTTCCAAGAAGAGGAAAATATGCAAATAGTACTCGACCTACAAAATTAAACATTAAAAATATATACGCGGAATAAATAATAACATAAAAATAATTGATACAAAAAGCTTAAACTGTAAGGAACGTATATTATTATTCATTGTTTGTAACATACATTAATGAGCTCGCCCAAGGTCAAGCATGAAGCTACCAGAACCGTTCTAATATACTTCATTAAAGACCAGGGGTGTCCCGATGAGATCACTATGACCTCCCAAAAATTTCAATTTCTTTTTTCTCTGACGATTTGGCAAAATGATCATCATTCGGCGAAGTTTGGAGCTATTCGGCAAATTGAGAATTTTCGCCTTCTCAAAAATTGGAGTTTGGGACGCCCCTGTTGAAGGCATTTAGAAGAAATCAAGTAGTATCGATCTGAATGGATCCAGATTACGGCGAAATGCTGTAACTCAATTTCAAGAACAGTTTCCTGTTACGCCTTAGAATCAAAAGATGATATTAATGAGCAAAATCTCGTAGAAATCGGAGCAGTCACAATTATGTTCAAAAATTGCTGAAAACAAGCATCTTCTGTTTTAAATTAAAATATCAAATTTAAATATCGTAACGACTTAAATTTGTCATTGAATTTAATAATACGGAGGTCATTCTTCAGTGACATCTGCAATAATAAAAATCAAAATATAGAGACAGAAAACGTTCATGGTTTCAACATCTTTATTAATGTTACACATTTGATTGATACAAATATAATTTTCACACACATAATTTATACACCAAAGGTATAATATAAAGTATATAATCGTAAATATAAGATGTTTCAAGATGTTTTACAAGTAGGAATAAAGGAAAATCACATACATCTCAAGCTCTAGTCACAATAAGAAAATGTTTCTTTGAAACTTATGTAAAAATTTAAACATTCGCTAAACAGGTTTTTGCAGAATGTAACGAGCAATATGCTTTTTTAATTTTTTATGGGCTTAAAGATACGGGTATGAATGTTAAAAAAAAAAGAAAAAAAATACTTTAGGTAAATTTTTAAACTGTAAATTAGACTAGACAGTGTCATAGAAAAGGACACGGATGAATAAACTTTTTCTTCAGACTAAAAAGTGAATTATTCAAAGCTTAAAAGTATAAAAGTAAAAACGCGCCGTCCACACACTTCAAATTACTAGGCTAAGCGACGCAATACGCGAAATATGCAATATTAAAGACACTAAGGAATGTTCAAGAATCCAAATGAAGCAATAAACGGAAAAAAATAAAACAAAAGAAATTTCTCATATATAAAAGAATCCATAATTTTTGGACTATTTTTATACGACATAGGCCAATTTCGATTTTGCAAAATGAAAGGGGCGAGTACCCGTCCAAACGAGGGGCAATTACCCAGAAACTTAACGTTGTATGCCCGTCTGAGAAGCAGAAAAGAGTAAATTTGAAACAATGGGGGGGGGGGGGGGAATGCTGCAAGTAGGTAACTACAATTAAGTTTTTTCATACTGCTTTGAGAGAAACTCAACAAATTAATATTTTTTCATAATTTTGCTTGAATGTGAATATACTTAATTTAAATGTTATTAAATTACCGCTTCTAAATTTTAATTAATAAGAAAGGTTTATGTCTTCCTTTAAACAAAGTTTTTCAACAACGGTGAAACATTCTGTTCTCTAAATTTGCAGTTGCCTACTTGTAGTAACTCAGCCGGCGATGTTAACACAGCATCAGGCGCTTGTCATCTTCTATGAGATTTCAAACCCTGATAAGTCCAACTTTATTCATGAATGGACTTTACTTTCATATTTAATTGTCTTATGTACTTAATTTAATATTGGATTGGGGAAGGGGATTTTCACCTTAGAGAAAAGGGTTTCCATGAAACTGCGTTGACATCAGTTTGGGACTTGTAAATTTTTGGAATCTTTTTTGAAAATTATTAGAACAATAAAGATAGGCATTAATGTTATGAATTAATCTAAGGAAAAAACTCTGAAAATTCAGAGGTAGTACTTAAAATGTCTTGAGCAGATATTTATAATTAAAACGTTTAGAAAAACTATTGTTGGAGAAATTCAAAGAGCAGAAACTTTAAATGAAGAAATTTACTGCTGATTGTGCCAAAGTTTTTGTGCCTGCTATGTCGAACATTGTCATTTTTTCTCTGCTTCTTTAGCTTGAGCATCGCGACAATCGCGCTCGTAAACCATTCGATTAAAAACAGCTTCCAGATATATTTGCCTCGCCGTTCTCTTAGCACCTGCTATGTCTTTAAGGTTCATCCGTCGTTTCCTGGAACACATGCTTGAGGTTTTCGGTTGGTGGTGAATAGTGACTTGTGGACGAATATCTTCCACGATATATCCTTCACAAGGTGCTGCGTCAGCATATGCACCATCTCCAGTATCTTGCCAAACTTTCGGCACAGCCTGAAAAGAATACGTTTATTTGTTTAATAACACCACAAAAAAGAAAAAGGTAGCGTTTATGATTGCACTGTTAAATATTTTTGAAATTTCTCTTGAAATGCTTAGCACTTCATCTGTTTTTCCAGAACTACACTCTACACTGTTTAAACTGCAGGTTGCATATGGCATCTTTTAGTGTGAAACGTTGTAGCATCAGCGGCACCTGCTTAAGGGTGCCATTTAGCTCCCTATTGTACACTTAAGGGTGCCATATGGAACCTTATGGCCAAGGGTGCTATGATGCACGGAGCTAAAGGCACCTTGGAGGGTCCCGCTGATGCTACAACGTTTCACCCTAAAAAGTGCCATATGCAACCCGCAGTTTTAACAATGTAGCTCAAAAAATAAACGTCAAATAGCGTAATTACCATAACTCGAGGATAAAACAGACGGCAGCAACAAAAATTGCATTGTACCGTGAAATGTGAAAACAGTTCAGCAGCAAAATACACGACCAAAACATTAGAGGAGCACACTGTTCAAACGAATTACGCAAATGATTATACCTTTAAATGAATCATCCAAAATTTAAAACTGGGGCTCACAACCTTTCAGGCTCTGCGCCCCCTTTGAGCAATGCTGTGAGCTTACACCCCCCCCCCTTTCAGACCCCATATGTGTTCAAAACAAATTTGAAACTGAAGCTAGTTGGGATCTTAAAGCAGGAATTAGTAAATGAAGGGGGCTAGTCCAATCATTGGCTAAGCAAAAGCTTATGCAAAGAGCTCAAGTCACGTGACTCAACAGAGACGAATGGTTGCCACGTTTTGCGCGGAACTAGCGAAGGAAACCTGATTTCTTCCAATGCTTTTTATTGAAATCTATCACGTAACTTAGGGTCTTTCCTTCACGAATGAAAATCTTCATTCCCTCTATTTTATCTCTTCTCAATGGTTACAATAGCTGAATCTGGTTATTAAATTAACATATAGATATTTTCGTACACACAATTTTAAGCCCAAATGTATGTATTAAGGAGTAGTTCATAAGTACAGTAACATTATAATCTATTAACATAGTAAAATATAGTAAGAACACGATAACATAAATAATTTACTGCTCCTGATGTTAATAAGTTATGGCTAGTTCAGTCTAACAATCATGACAGAAAATCATCTTTGACCATAAATGATACAATACTTCGCAGACGATCCATAAAAGAAGTTAGTGCAAGTGATTATAATAAACCCTCGATTACTCGCGGGCGGCTATTGTTATTGTGAATTTGTCTGTTTATTATTCATTTATTTTTATGTTGATGACTTACTGAATGTAGCACATATTGTCTCTAATTTACGTCCATCGAGCAACGGTTTCTTGACTGTTTTGCTTGCTCCTTTAACTCTACAGAGCAGTGTGTTTGTATAACTACACATGACAATGTAATACGCTGTTAACTAAATAAATAATAGTAACAATAATAAACTACTCGAAATGCTATTCCGAAACATATTACCATTTCTCTACTATTATTACCTCCGTTCCGATGGCCCCAAGTTCTTGGTACACCTTATCAGTCTCAGGTGCTAATGAACTACACATGTCTCCCAAATCCTCCGATGATCCTGCTACGTTCGTCTCAGGCTCTCCAAAGTTCGTTTCTGTAGTTTCACTCGAGTTCGTCTCTGTTTTTTCTCCCAAGCGTGTTTCGACTGGGAATAATGAATTGAAAAACTCTTCATCAAATGAAGTTTCTTCCAAGATCTCAGAAGTTAAGGGCATTTCGCCCAAGATGTCAGTTAGCAAAGACGTTTCTTCCGTGTTCAGCAAGTCAGGATAATCCTTTAAAAGAAATGATTACTTGTTGACTTCAGTTTCGTTTTCAATTCACAATGAAAGTTGTAAACCAGAACTTTTCTAGGACGTGCCATAATTAAATGTTTTATGAATACATTAACACACAGCCAAGAACCACACATGTTTCAATTCTAAAAATGAAATTCGTTCATTGAAAAAAGGTTGGTAATTACACATTATTTTTGCGTTAACTTATAATTGAACAAGGACAACTAAAGTAAGGTCTCGATTAAAATGCACAGTTGAGAAATTTAGTTGACAATTTAGGCTCATTTCAAACTTTTAGCTCTATGAGAGCCAATGTCTAAGGTTCGTTAGTTCCTTCAATTTTCATTTTACGTTTTAAAGGGCCCCGTACAGTTATTGAATTTTTCATCTATGTTGAATTATAGAAATTAAACTAAATACTTATTTTTTTTTTAACATTTTAAGAACTTTCACTCAATTTTTTTTCTAGAATTTTTATCACTAGTTTATTCATAAATGTTAGTTGTAAGGTGAGTAAAATGTTTTGGGTTTTGTTTGAATTTTTAACAGGGGGTTAGAAAAATGGATGGGAAGACTTTCTTCCAACAACTCTGCCTTTTAGTACGTATTAATCTTTAGGATTACTATGAATTGCTAAGCAGCATAGGTGAAGTGATAGACAGGTGCGTGCACAGAAATTTTGGGGCCAATCTCAAATGACTTTTACGGGCTCCTCCATATTGTTTAACCCTACATAGATTTCATCCCTCTTTTTGAAAATCTCGTGCCTCTTTCAGTTTTACGTTAGTTTGGTTGAAAAGACTGAATGAGCAAGAAAAAGTAGGTTTATAAGGGGAAAGATGAATGGAGCACAGGGACGCAGCGGGAGGGAGTTTGGGGGCTATCCTCTCCCTTTAAAGCCATATTGCCGATCCTAGTATGATAATATATTCCTTACCGGTTACAATTGTGGCACAGCTCAGAAACTTTTAGAAATGAAACAAAACTTGATTTAATTCTCTTTCTTTTCCTATTACTGGCATAAAGTTGGCTTACATAACTAAAACGTGATATCAGGCAAACGGTATGATCAATTACGGCATATCTTCAAAATTTTTGAATTTAAAAGAAAATTTTGCCAACTTTAAAAATACACTAGTCATTCAGAGTACAAAAATCAGTTGATTTCATAGCGCACCACATATTTTTGAGCGCAGAATAATATTTTAGTAAGAATCAGTCAGAATTAGTTATTCTGATTGTAGCCTGTTTTTTCTGGGGGTTTTCTTTTTTCGAAATTTCAGATGTGCTACTAATGTTCCTGGCGAATCATATACTGGCGTGGAAAGGTAAAGTGCAGTATCACGCAGAAATGAGTTTTTGAGATATTCGAAGAAACGCATTTGGATTTCCTACTAAGAATAGCGAAATATTGAAATTAGACGTTTCGTTCATGCTTTATTTTTCAGCGTAAACCAAATAAGCAACTTTACAATTAGTTCAGTCAATGAGTGCTCAAAACAGGGGTGTAACGTGCACGGAATATGCGATAATTTTTGACTTTAGAATATTGTTAGGGGTAGTTAGTAAGTAAACATACTAAAAGTCCCCGACCCTAGGGTGCGAGTTAAAGGTGGGAGGAAGGAAGGGGAAAAATTTTTGGGTTTTTCGAGAAAATGTCGGAAACGGTGGAAAAAATGCGTTTAAAATAAAAATTCAAGCTAAATAAACTTCCTCTGAAAATGTTTCTACACATATTTGTCAAACTTCCAATAACAACATTCTGTGTAAATGTTATGAAATATCGATGATTTTTGGAAAAATTCTCTCTTTTTGTCAAATATTTGCTCCTAGTGCCTCCCAGGATCAGTATTCATGAAAATTGTAAAAGACAAACTTGTAGAGCTTTAAATTTACTTCAATTTGATATGCCGTTTTGTTATATTTTATTCAACCAATCAAAAGTTGCAGAATTTTAAACACGCACTTTCATGCGCAAACATGGAATACTTGCCATTCACAAATTTTAAACTGACTCGAAAGGATCGCGTACTTCCTCTTTCCTCAATGAATTCAATAATCCTGATGGACAATGAAGAAGTATTTGTGGATTAATACAACGCAAATGATGTTAGAGGGGGGAGGGGAGTTGTGACTTTGTGACAAGGGGGAGAAAAGAGTAAGAAGTGTGAAATCAAGCATTTTTTAATACGAATGTTTATAAAAATTAGTTTACGAAAAGTACTTTGACAAATGGGGAGGGAGTCAAAAATGTTTTAAAAAAGTGTAACATCCTTTTTGAAAAGCCCTTACCAAGAAATTGGACGAAGTTTTTCAGAACTACTTATATGCAGCATGAATTAGCTTCACACCCATGGCATTACTTAACGAAAGTGAACTGAGGTAGGGCAGAAGTCTAGCACTTCCTCAGTAGGAAAAATTTGCAGATACTGCCCTCTACCTCTCCACTACAATGTATACAAATTCATGTACACACTGTATGATTCATCTCTCTAGAACAGCGTTTCTTAATTTCTTTGATTAGTGGAACATTTTTCAATGCTCACTTTTTTCGTGGAACCTCTGGTGTTTCAATAGTTTGCAGTGGCGTAGCCAGTATTCTGTTTCGGAGAATGCCCATCTTACCTCAGGTTCTTACCTCAAAGAGACTATCACAACTATTTGTCATTAAATGGCTAATTAAATACACATAATTATAGATAATTTTAATTATCGATGAACGCTAATTATTGTTGCTTATTGTAAAATACCAGTACACTCCTATTTGTGATTCTGAGAAATACTCAGAATTTTTATAGGGATAAATAGCTTCAGAATTTGTGCACGAGTTATGCGATTAAATGGTCGCTGTCTACATAGATGCCTTAGACAGAACTAAACCATTTAGATCCTCGTGACCAGTACTCTTCCTTAAATTGGTCATCACTCGTTAAATGCTTAAACTTCCTTTCAACTGCTGCCATAGATACTTTTCACTTTTACACTTCAGATTCTCCCGTACCTGCCACTATTTGTGGCTGAACCAGTTCGATGGATCCCTGAAGCTCTGATTTTTAAAACCAGACCAGTAACCAAGCAATCTCTGGTCCCGCACCCCAGAGGTATCGTTTCACTTGGAAGACTTTCTGACCACGAGCATATTTAACGTCCCCCAGTCACCATTAATGAAGACGGTGGATTTTCGACTAGGGAGGATTGAATCCGGGATTATCCGGTCACAAGTCCGATTCCTTGCCATAGATATTGGGAGAGTGGCTATTATCAAGGGCAAAATATTTGAAATTGAGTCAAAAATTGTAATTTATGTCAATATTTGGTAATGTTGTAGGAGAGGGATAGAGGGATTTGGGGGTGCTTTCCCGAAATTTGTTCAACATTGAAGCCACTGTTAAACTATTTTTGGCGATATTAGGGAGTCAATAGCTTCTCTCGAAACTTTTTCAAAATTGAAGTTTTTTAAACCCGATTTTATGTTATTTTTGGAGACATTAGGTGAAAAATAGGCGTTTTGAGATTGATCTCGAAACTATTTCGAACAGTGGCGGCGCGAGAGCAAAAGTAAACGTCGGCGATGCAGTTTTGCGAGGCCCTTTTAATCATAAAATATTGTGAGACAAATAATTGAATTCATAGAATTAGTTTGTGTACTAACTATTGGCACTTAGGGTTGCCAATTCACTTAATTGCTGGGACAAAAACATTTCGTGATTAGTAGCACAGTCAAAAAGAAGTTTTTTTCGTGGTGGGGGGAGGAGCCGGCACTTTGACTGTGGAAAAAATTACTTGATAGAAAGGGGGGTCTGGGGGTTCTCCCCCGGAAAGATTTCGAAATTTGTAGTTTAAAAACGCCATTTTGGGCTTTCTTTGCTGATGTTAAGGTAAAAAAGGTACAGGGGGTCTCGGTGGAAATTTCTAGAAATTGAAGCCTTAAAAATGCAATTATAGGCTATATTTATTGACTTTAGGGTCAGAGACTGTCCCAGATCGATTCTTAAAAAAAAAAAAAAGTCAAAATCAATTTCCTGCAAATTCTCGAAATTGAAGTTTCAAAAACGGAATTTTAGACAAACTTTGAACATTATACCGGAAGGAAGGGAGATCCCTCGAAAATTTTTGAAAATTATGGTCCTAAAAACTTAGGAATATTTTATATTCAGGAGCCATTCCACTTGAACTTTCTGTTAATGAAGTTTAAAAAGCCTAATTGCTTATGATATAAAAGAAAGGCGATATGGGGACCCTTGCCCGAATATTTTCTGAAATTCAATCCTTAAAAATGCGATTGTATTGCCATATTTTGTAATATTACGCTCGGTAATTTTTGAAATTCAAGCTAAAAAAACGCAATTTTAAGCGATTTTCGACGGTGTTGAGCATTTGGGAGCTTTAAGCTGGAAATATCGCGAAGTTTAAGATCTGGAAACAAAATTTCAGTGCTACATAATGCTTTCGGTGTGTGTGTGTGTGTGTGTGTGTGGAGGGGGAAGAGTTCGGAGGAGCAGCATTTTGGATATTTTCGTACTTTTAGATGAACTTAGGAAACAAAAGAAAAAAGAAAAGAACTGAAAAGAAGAGAAAAAAGAAAGGGGGGGGATAGAGTTAGCTGATCAATTAGCTGTTGCCAATGAATATTTTTAATTCAGGCCCCGACAGAATTGGACCAAACATTTGCTAAGGCTGACTCTGTGCAGTCTCTCCTGCACGCACTATTTTGATTACTTTTGCGTCTGTTATATTTAATGAGAGCTTCAATCGAAAACATGGAAATATCTTAAAACTTCTGAGAATTTACTTCTGAGAATTTTGCGAGGCCCTATCTGCGCGAGGCCGTCGGCAGTTGCCGACGTCGCCGACGCCTAGCGCCGCCACTGATTTCGAAGTTGAAACCTTAAAGGCACCATTTCATGCTATTTTTGATAGTCAAAAATTTGCATTATTTTAGGCGAGAAATAAAATTGATCCCAAAGTGGCTATTCCAGATGGAAAATAATGCTTAGATTAGATGCGAAAGTGATAGTAAATGTATTTTTGAAAGGAC
Source organism: Uloborus diversus (assembly GCF_026930045.1). Classification (NCBI taxonomy): domain Eukaryota; kingdom Metazoa; phylum Arthropoda; class Arachnida; order Araneae; family Uloboridae; genus Uloborus; species Uloborus diversus. The sequence continues at coordinate 182,306,754 of NC_072733.1, read as the reverse complement.
ATTATTTTTGTGGATTTTTTTAAAGTGACAAATTTGAAAGGTATAAAAAGAAAATATACAAATATCTCGGAACCCCGAAGAGAGCTCCATGGAACCCTGGGGTTCCGCGGAACACAATTTAAGAAACGCTGCTCTGGAAGAACATTCTGGTTTGTTATGACTCCCTTCACTCAGAATAAAATTCTGACTGTGCAGCTAATAGAGTTCAAAAAGCAAAGAGCTAATCATATTTGCCACTGCCACGGCTGAAAAGCATTGATAGGGTAAGGGTTGTCTGCGGGGATAAATTTACAAGGAAGCTTCAGTTTCATGCGAATTTTCACGTGTTGGACCGGATGTCAGACGATTGACGCATTAAAATACGTTCTGATGGATGTAAGGCTCGCGCGCTCCTTTTGTTTGAAACTAAGCCCTGGTTGTCTGACCAGTTAATGAACCCTTACGCACAATTTCGTTTTGTAGCCAGTAAGCGATATATTATCATACTAGGATCAGCAATGTGTCCTTAAAGAGCATAGCCCGAGAACTCCCTCGCGCTACTTACCTGTGTTCCATTCATCTTTCCCCTTATGAGCCCACTTTTTAATGCTCAATCAGTCTTTTCAACTAAACTAATTTGAAAAAAAAAATGGTTAGAGCCGCAGAATTTCCTTCAGACTACCTGGATTCTACCAATTCTCCCATGCTGCGCAGCAACATAATAGTCCTAAGGATTAAAACCAAAAGGTAGAGAGTTATTCAAGGAAAGTCTTCTCATCCATTTTCCTTCCTGTTAATAATTCTAATGAACTCCAAAACATTTTGCTCACCTTACTGCTAACATTTATGAATAAACCAGTGAGAAATAATTAATTTTTTTAATTTCAAAAATTCATAGTATTCATAATATAGCATGTGTACATGGTGACTGTGTTAATTATAAAGAAACAAAGTGGGAGAATTTTATTAGTTCTTTTTTTTTCGGTGAGGGGGGGGGGGATGATTTAAATGAAAATAAGTGCAGTGACCTAGTAAATTGAGCTCGTATAACCAGTAAGCAAGCAAAAGCTTTTTTAATTTTTTGTTTAGTTTTTTTTTAAGTTGTTAAAATGTAACTGTTGCCAATTAATCTCAAAAAAAAAAAAAGAAGAAACTTTTTGAAACAAATAAACGAACATGCAATGTATCGACAGCCCGGCTAAGACATCCAGGGACTGCAGTTTCGACAATGTTATGGATTCATCAGTCTGGAATAGTTGATAACCGAGCTGGAAGCAGATGTTCTCTCATTGTGGCTGAGATTACCTTCAAACTGGCGGCTAAAATTGATTTTGCCCACCGATACCGTTCATTTTCTTGTTGAACCGCACCATTGTTTACGGACTATCGTTGGTGCTCTAAACTAATTTTAGCTACCGTAAAAGCGGGTGAGAATGATTTGGAGGGTGAGAATGATACAAACCCCAGTTTTGACGTAATAAGTCGTTGTAGTCGTAGTGCACTCTGGGATATTCCAGTTTCAATTGGAACTATTGTACAACCTTCTCTAGTATTGATTGAGAGTTGTTATCTTCAAAACTTATGAAGAAAAGAATGCCTCCAAAGGAAATGGGGGCAAACAGATATGTTGTTGATGAGATGAAGGTATAAGTAAGTGTACCTGGTGTGTTCCTTTTTTGTAGTTTTACTTGCCTACCTAACAATTTTGGTTTATTTCATGCTTTATTCTTGGTCATGTAGGTGCAGATAGGTTATTCTATTCATTTTCCAAGCCAATTTTGCTCATTTATCAAAAGTCATTTTCGTTCCTTGTTTATAAGTGTAATTATTACGGTATTTGTGTGTTACCATTGCGGTTCGTTGCAATAAAAATAAAATTCCTTTGTTTTATCACGATTTTATGATGCACCTGAATCCCCAAAGTTCAATTTTCAGCATAACTTACATCTACAACTCTGCCTTTAAAATATAAGAGAGGTAGAGTTTCAGTACAAACCACCAAAACATATATGAAAACGTTGAAACATGTGCTGTATCTTTCTCACCCGCAATGAGAGGGTGAGAATAGTACAAAGAAAAACTTCTTTGGAGGGAGTGTGGGTAAAGTTCCAAAGCATTTCAGAGTCGAAATCGAAAGCACAAATCCTAAACTATAATAACACCAACTTAATTTTTTTTCGAATAAATGTTGAGTATTTACAGACAAAAATTTACAGCAACTGTACCATAGTCACCCGCTTTTGCGGTTCTAGTTTGTTGGGAATCTCGGCTTCAATGAGAGAATATATGGGTCCAGCTCGCTTTTTAACTACTCTAAACTCAAAAGCCCTTAACAAGGACGAAACTGCAGTCTCTGAATGACTTAACCGGACTGCCGGAATATTGCCTCTGCTCTGGCGTAAAGTCGATAACTTACTGCTTAAATATCGAACAGTCAGTCTACTGTATATTAGCATATGTAAACAAGATTAAATAAATGTTTTCAAAAATGACTTGAAAAGCTCCTCTGAAGCACACTGCTGTTTCTACACCATTATTACCTGCGTTTCGCTGGCTTCACATTCGCGTTGTACTTCTTCAGTTTCAGCTGGCGTTGCAGTACAAGGTTTTTCTTGTTCCATGTTCATCCACTCAGTATTATCCTTCAAAAGAGATACTGGTTTGTTAATTTCAGTTTTGTTTTAATGTCGCAAAAAAATTTCTAAATCAGAGCTTTTGATTTTCGTTAACATGTACCGTAAGGCAAAGTTCTATGATTACAGAGGTAAAAACAACACATGTTTCACATTTAAAAATGAATGTAGTTCCTCAAAAAAAAAAAAAAAAGTTTACAGTAGTACAGATTGTCCCTGCATTTACTTACACTGGAGCAAACCCAACGAAAGTACGGTCTACGTTTCATGTGTAGAATGTCGAAAATTCAGGCTTATTTTAAACTTTCAGTTTTATGACTGCCAGGGTATGTACACTCCTCAAAAACACTTTAGTATTCCTTTTACTTTTCGAATGACGCTAAAAACTCCTTAATTTCCCTCTTTCACTCCTTAAAAAGTATGTGATTTTAATTTTGTGTTCTTATTGTCCTTAGCATTTTCTGTAACTCATTCAACAAAAAAGAAAAAGGTAAGAAAAATCCCCTTCCAGGTTGAATTCGAATGCCTAATAGATCAATATCGCTTCATGCCGCATTATGTCTAAAGCTTCTTACTAATTGGTTTTCTTGCAATCTCCCTCTCCCACACTTACAATGTTTCAAAAAAAGGGAAATAAGAAGTTATGGCGGTTTGCTTTGTAATATTTGCAACAAAGCTCCGACTATCAAATAATGCTATTTTTGTACTACTGAAAAAAAACTTCGAAGAACTCGTTTTCTAAGAGTTTCACTGATCGTCACAAATGGATTACTTTGGCACATAGATCTTAGAGGAGAACGCACATGAAACGCAGATTTTGTTTTTCTTCTTTAGAAAGTTATTTAATTATATTTATTGATTTATTTTTTGTCCATGTTCCTGAAACGTTGACTTTTTTATGCATAATTAGAACTACTTTGTGACTTGACTGTTTAATTCAAAATCGGAACAAAATTACGTCATTTTAACTTCTCGAACTCAGAAGGAAAGAGGGGCATCAAATATCACGCTTATTGCTTGATAGCTTATTGCTAGATGTTAAATCTTTCCTATTAAGCGATAGTTTCGTGAAAAACCTCCAAAATGTATATACACGTAAACTGTTTTTATGAACTGTTGTGGTATGAATTGATATGGTACTTTTCAGCGATACCTTACCTTTTTTTTCACTTTATTTTATTATATGATGCCACCTGAATCTCTTGATGAAGTTATGGTTTGCTTTCGTTTTTTTACATTCAACACTTAGAACGACTAGAATGACTATTCATTGCAATATTTTACATCTTGATCACTCTATTTTAACTTTTTTTTCTTCTATTTGGAACATATTTTGTAGGGATGTTTTTCCCTCCACCGAGCTGTGATTTCCATAATGATATTTTTCCGAAAAAAAAAAGAAAGAAATGTAAATGTGTCGCTTACCCCTATGAAGCTATGTTTATTTATCTATTAAATTTTTATCAAATTGTAGCTTATCATAATTTTGTACTGTACTCTGATTGCTTTTGTTTCATTCAAAAATTGTTTGAAATGTACATTTTGGCGGCCGTCCGTTTGGTAAATTATTATGGAGAACCATGGATGTCCCTTAAAAATATTTACAGATTGCGTTTTCGTTCAAAATTTTGCAGAAAAAAATCCCTTTTGTCATTTTTATTCTATTTGTTCATTTATTATTATCTATTTAATTTTTATAAGACCGCAAAGGATTTCACTATTATATTTCTCATTATTATATTGAAATTGGCTGACCCACATTTCTAAAAAACTGTTGAAGTGATGAAGGGGGGAGGGGAGGCTGGAACTGACCCTGCCCTCGAAACTGTAGGAGGAATTGTATTATTGAAGTGTTTTTGCATTTTTTGGAGCTAAGCATAACATGTGGTGATCTCCTGGTTTTTGATCTTGTGTGCTTCATTGGGTGTAGCAACTCTGTTTATTTACTGCTGTTTTTAGTATTTATTCTGTGTTTTTTTTTTTTTTTTTTTTTTGCATTTTTATCGTTCTGTTTTGCCTTTTGGAAAATATTCACTGAGTAAAAATGGGTGTTATATGCATTATGAAAGAGGTAAAGAGTGGGAAGGGGGACAGGTGGGTCTCTTGTGATTTATGTCATATGTTCTGCCTGTATAAGGGGGAAAATGAGTCTGTTTTTGAGGAGGATTATATTTGCACTAAATGTGCTGAACTCGCAGACTTAAGACGCTAGTTTTGGAAGCCCAGTTAGCATTAGGGTGTAGGCCAGTTGTAGAGGGTATAAATGTTTCGGAGATTCAGGGGAGAGTTTCAAATGAGGAGTTAGACTGGGAAACTAAGGGTGTAATTTTGGGGGACTCTGTGGTAAGGGAGGTGGGTAACACAGATGGGAGAGTAAAGCGTAAGGTGACTAAGTGTTGTTTACCAGGGGCTCGGGTAAAAGACGTTAATATGGTTGCTGAAAAGAAGGGAGTATTCAATAAGGAGGACATGGTTACTTTGTGGGTGGGAACAAATGATGTAGGCCACAGTAAAAATGAGTTTTCTAGGGAATGGGATTCCCTGTTGGATAAAGCAACCAGCTTTTCGACGAATGTCCAAGTGGTTGGTTTGCTTCCCAGGTATGGAGTGCATAGGAGCTGGCTAAATCAAAGTGCGAGGCGTATGAACCTGCTACTGAAGTCAATTTGCGAAAAGCGCAGTATCAGGTTTATTGATGTATGGAGTCATTGTAAACGGGATTGGATTGCGAGGGATGGCCTGCCTCTGAGCTCTACAAGGGTCAAAATGGTTAGTGGATTAATTTTAGGGGCTTCGGAGTCAAAAAACTAAGTTGAAATGGGGGGCATGGTTCAAGCATCAGGTATCGAGAGAATGAAATTTTTTCGGGTATTGCTAGTAACAAAGCCAACAAAATGTTTGGGTTTATCAATAGATCTATTTCAAACAAATCTAAGAAGGTTCTTCTGCCTTTATATAGGAGTTTAGTAACACCTCATTTAGAGTACGCTGTTCAGTTTTGGTCGCCTTATCTGAAGAAAGATATTTTTGTATTGGAAAGGTTAAAGAAGGATAACCAAATTAGTAAAGGGACTCTCAGATTTAGATTATGATACCAGACTTAATAGGCTTAACATGTATAGCCTGGAGCAAAGAAAAGTCAGAGGGGACATGATTCAGTTATTTAAATTTATCAAAATGAAAGATGTAAATGGATTAAATTTTTACGGGGAAAGCAGGACAAGGGGTCATTGTTTTAAGCTATTTAAATCTCAGGCTAACTTGGAAATCAGGAAAAACTACTACTTTAACAGGGTCGTGGGCACTTGGAATAGCTTACCGGAAGAGGCGGTAATGAGCAAGGGGGTGGATAGCTTTAAGAGGGCTATTGATCTTCATTGGGGACTAATTAATGGACTAGGACCAGCCTAGCTGGGCCCAGAGACTGTTGCTGGTCGTCACATTTGTATTTGTATTTGCATAGGTTTCCGTAGGGTGACATAAAAGAGAAAACTTTAGCGACAACATGACCTTCCCATATGAATATCCAGAAAATCCTAACCATCATTATTCAGGGTATGGGGGAATGAGCATAGTGAAGGCTACGTAGATCTAATTATAGTCTTACAACGCTGCGAGGTTAGGTTTGCACCAACTGTAGTTAGGACAGGGCCGTATAACCAGAAAATAATTTCGGGGAGGGTTTAAAAACTTAATGCGGAGCTTTGCGCTATTTGTGCTAATGTTCAAGTCTTCGGGTTATCTATTATGAAAGTGTTTTATGCAATTAATACACATAAGAAATACATTTCAGTTTTGAAACAATACTTTTTGGAAATTTTTAAATATAAACGAACATTTAAATGTCAAACCAAACTTTTCGGGGGGGGGGGAGTTGAAACTTAAGACACCCCCCTCTTGTGTACGGCCCTCAGTTAGGATGTAAAGGTATCATTTTATTTCGTAATTTCAAAGCAGGAATGGATATGTATATATTTACTATTTCAAATAAGATATTGTTTTAAAAGCAAATAAAAATTTTTAGTATTGAATTTTATTCTGTATGTTTTTTTTTTTTTGTAACTGTTACGCCTAAAAAAATGAAATAAAAGTTAGTTCTTGTTTGGGGGGTTAACTTCACGTGGATACACCATTGACATGCACGAAGCCTAACAGGGTCGGTCACTGTAAAGCTTGACCATGAAGAGATGGCGCTTGAACTGGAAGCGAAACCGGACCACTTCATTTTGTAATGGGTAGAATCAGCAAGAACACGAAAGCAGCAAAGTCTCGCGTTCTCCTTGATCCTACCTATTTTAAAATGAAGTGGTCCGTTTCCGCTTCGAGTTCACGCGCCATCTCTCCGTGGACAAGTTCTACTCTGTTCATGAAAAATATAGAGCGAAGATAAACAAACAGGTTGCCAGAAGGTTTGGCATACCACTTTTGGGTATTTTTTTCTGGGGGGGGGGAAGTAAACCAACGCTATATTTGCATTTGCCATCTGTTTGTCGACAATTTGTTCTTGTTCAAGACAAACACGTGATTGACGTCCCAAATGACGCATTTCTTTGTTAACATCTATTCTATAGTTCCCGTGAAAGGTGTATCTCTTTGCAGTGCAAAACAAGACATGCAGGAAAATAAGCAACTAAAAAATAAGTAACAACTAATAAGCTACTAAATTATAAACTAATAAGCTGCACAAATAAACTAACATTCAAAAAAAGCATGCAATAAAAGCAAAATAAAATATGACTTACCGAAATGTTAAGAGTTCTTGAAGGGACTAATAAGCTCAGCAGGTCTTCAAGCGAATATTAAGCGCTTAAGAAACGAATTTTTTAATAAAAAGCAAGCTTAAAAATAAAAAGATTGCATCGAAGTTAATGAACAAAATGATTGCTTTAGGCAGAAGTTGTGTGAAGTAGATATCAACGAGTTATTATTGCTCGCTCATATATATTAGTGGTGTCCAACCTTTTATACCCTGGAGCCGTATCTCATAATAAGATAATTAATTCTCATGGGCCAATCAAAATGCATGTAATTTTTTTAAATATGAATTTTTATTCTAAATAAACCTAATAACGTTGGAAAGCAAGGAAAAAGAAAGAAAACTTCAAACCAGGAATTATTGCTATCGTTACTTGATGCTTTGCTTATTCTACTGCTTCTGTTTTCTCAAACTCAATTTCTGAATATTTGGAGATATTGTGACTAATTATGGTTTTCGATTTGTAACATTGAATAAAACAATGGGTCGCATGTGGCCTACGGGAATCAAATTGGGCACCACTAATATATATTAACCTTCATTCGGTTCTGAAGATACAGTGCGAAAACTTGTTTTCATTTTTGCGTCAGCATCTGAAACCACTAAGTTCTGTATGCTGAATTATTTTAGATTCCCGCTTTATAAAGCAGCGGAAAATAACTTCCCACCAAGTTCAACAAATGAGGCAGTGAGAAACAAAGGGATGTATAGTTCAGCTGAAAATTGATGGTACTCGGCTTTGAATAAGTATACCTCAAAACCGGTTGAGAAACATGAGTAACTTTAATCAAGCGTTGGCAAAACAAGTGTTTTACCCTTTAGCGTGGTTGTTTGTTTTACAATAAAAAATAAATTTCGGTTAAAAATTGGCCCGTAACTCTTCGATAAGGTGCAGATTGTTGGAAGTCTTAATTTTCATGTCGCATTTCCTGCTCTCCCTATTTCCAACAAACTCGACGCTTTTGACTCTTCCACCGAGCACCAACAATGCTGAGCCACACTGTAAGTGGACTTTTTAAACGTTTAAGCGTGCAGAGTTCAGACCGTACGTAAGCTTTCATGGTAAAGTTTTTAAAATCATGCTGTATAACAGCACTTTGCAGCACTGCTATTACCATCTCTTATACCAAAACACGTGAGAGTTTATTCTACCATTTCTACTAGTTACCTCCACGTTTTAAATTTTATCACTATACACACCTTTGTTTCTATAAGATTAAATGCTCTTGAAGAAAATAATTAGCTTAGCAAGCAGTTGTTAAATTAAAAAAAAAAAAAAAAAACATGCATAAGATTAAAAAAGAAGCAATACTCGTATTTACAATTCCAATGCTAGACAAAAAGTAGTAAATAATGAGCAAGTTGATTGCTCCAGGCTCAAGTTGCTTGAAGCAGATGTCTACGAGTTGGCTTATGAACATCATTGGTTATTCCATTCCAATGATACATCAAGAAAAATATTTTCCAATGCCAAGGTGAAAGATAGTAAATATTGAGCAGGTTGATTGCTCCAAGCTACAGTTGCTTGAAGTAGATTTCTACGAGTTTGCTCATTCATTGGTTATTCGATTCCAGTGACAGAATATGAACATCTAATGGTAGGCGAAATAGTGTAAATAATGAACGGGTTAATTCCTCCAAGCTAAAATTGCTTGAGTGAGGTTTCTAAGAGTTTGCTCATTCATTGGTAACTCATTTCCAATGACACACTATAAAGATTTGTTTTCCAATGCTAAAAGAAATATTGTACATAAAGAACGGGTTGATTGCTCCAAGCTGAAATTGCTTGAAGTAGATTTCTACGAGTTTGCTCATTTATATCTCCATATTCGATTTCAATGACATAATACAAAAATTTGTTTTCTATATTTGAACCAGTCTCAATCAGCAATCAGTTAATTCCGTAATCTGTTTGATCCTGTATAAAGCAGCGAGAAATAAAATTTCCCATATAATTCAACACGTGTTAGAGTCCATTACTGTGTAGTCTTACAAAAAAAAAAAAAAAAGTGATGGGACGCTTCATGAACATGAAAAATGAAATTTAAGCGTGAGAGTGTGAAAGTGTTCAAATTATAAAAAGTAGGGGACTCTAGTGTAAAAGTAAAAAATAAGGAAACGCTGTCCTCCTAGCCCCCCTCCCCCCATCGACTACACCACTGGAGTCCATAAATTATTTGACCATCACTTTCATAGGTTGAGAGAAATACGGGATGTTCATCAAGCCTAGCATTAAGATTTTTTTTAAAGCTATTCAAGATTTATACAATCCTTTTGACAGTTTCCCTTTTGATTCTTATATCAAGTTTCTTTTAATATATTCTTAAAATATTATCAATAGCAATGTAGGTGGCTCTAACACCAAAAACTGAAAATGAAAGGAATAAGAACAGGAAATGAATGAAAGAGCTTCGAGTATTATACACTGTAAAAAATCTCGGAAAGCTCTCTGTTTATTACGGAAAGCTTTTTTGTATATTCAGATTCGTACGCCCTCAGCAGTTTTCTGCTCTTATCAAATACCTTTCCCGTTTAACAAGAAAGTAAGAGTCGACGCCTGCGCAGCTCACACGGCAATTTTATAGTCCAGCACCAAATCTAAACTGAAACTCGTGAAAGCACGCAATGAAAACAAAGAATCTTACTGCGCAAGAAAAAATTTCGGTATTTTTTTTTTTTTGTCTGAGAGAAAAATTCTCTGGAATAAACAGAATCCTCCCGTCAAATGCATTTTTCTGATCTAAAGCAATAAGTTGTTCTTCTCTCTAGAAAAGTAAGAGGAAGTGCTGACTCATGTGCGAAGTAACACTCATCAAGATCATTAGTAGAATTTTTGTTCCTCGCATGAATTCACTGAAGATAATTTTAAAGTCTTATATTTTCTTGCTAATGTATCGTCATGAGATTGAATTTGAAGCTATATCACTTATTTTTAAGCACGAAGTGCGACTTCTCGACGCATGCTCGCGGAAGGAATACAAACTGAAAACCAAATAACTGCCGAGAGGACTCCAAGTAAATTCGTTGCGTCGCATAACTTGTGTAGGTAATTTACTTTTTTCTTGGATACTTTTCTTCTTTCTACCAAATGGGTAATTTTTGTAGGCAGAATTTTATTCTGTCATAAAAATCACCTTTTTGGTGACCAAAGCCTGCAAAAGACCACCACCGACGAATAAGTAAGTCGCTTTGCAACTCTTACTTTAAAGTGATTTAGTTCATATAAATCTCGTTGAAACTATTTTCCTCAGTATCATTTTTACTTCCTTTTACAAAAAAGGAAGTATTGTATTCGCGAAAAAATTTTCCCTCGAAAATCGGCCTTAATTTCCATTTTGCTCACCCCCGAATGAATGTTGAGTTTATTTTTCAACCCGACCACACGTGGATATATGCCTAGGAACGTACAGACACCCGAAATATCCATTTTGACGATCCCCGAGTTAATTACAACGAGTTTTCTAGTGACGTCTGTATGTACGTATGTATGTGCGTATGCGCGTATGTATGTATGTATGTATGTCGCATAACTCAAGAACGGAATGTCCTAGAAAGTTGAAATTTGGTACTTAGACTCCTAATGGGGTCTAGTTGTGCACCTCCCTTTTTGGTTGCATTCGGATGCTCCAAAGGGGGTCTTTTGCCCCTTTTTGGGGGGAAATCATTGTTAATTTCGATGTTAACTCACGTGGTGTTATAATTTGGCGGACACTTGGCGATGTTTCGCCAGTCTTTTGGTCGCCAAGTTTTGTCGCCAAGTTGGCGACAAATTTGACGATTTTTTTTTTTTTAAATCTGGTTTCAATTTGGCCATTGTTGGTGATATTTAGAGAGTAAACTATTGAATCACATTAAAACTGCCAATAATGAGAAAATTACATAAAATTGGAGTAAAAGGAAGTCATGTGATGCACACATCAGCTCGTTTCGTTATGAACTATTGCAATTTGAAAATATTTTACATTACATAGAACACATATTTAAAGTGCAAGTGTGTCTAGTTTTATTCTGTAAAGTTTATGAATTGAAGATTATAAAAAACTTTAAATAAGTGTTATTGTGTACTTCGTTTTTATGTATCAATCTCAGCTAATATGCTGAACACTTATGTATCAAGCATTATGAATTGAATGTTATAATCTGCAAATTGTCAGGTTTGATAGTTCGTCTTTAAGGTTGCATGTTTTCATTCTCTTGTAAACAGTGTAACTAGATTGTCTGAAGTAAAAAAAAAACTATCTCTTGTAATTAGGAACATAGTGCTTCAGTATTATCTAAATGACGATATCTCTTTAAATATTTGCATCAGCGAAACGCTTTAAATTAGTTAAATGCGTATTAATTTCTTTAACAAATAGATTCATATATGTATTTAAAAGTGTCTTCATTTTTTTCGTTTTACGAGCCTCAATTTTACCAAAAGAAAAAAAAAAAGACTTAATAAAATAAATAATTTTGTACTTTTACACCATATTAAAATATTTGACTTATATATTATACTTTGATTTATAATGTATATGATACTTTGATTTATAATTTATATAATACATGAAATATTATTTATCTCAGCAGAGCTTCATTAGTACGATTTATTTTAGTTGCAATGTACCTGCCCTTAAGGGAAAGAAGCTGCAAATGTAACAAACGAGTTAGTTCTCAATATATATATATATATATATATGAAATACACAAGCAATGAATAGCAATGAGAAAAAAAATTAAAAGTAGCAATTATTAGAATAAAGTTGAAAGGTTGAATTCGGAGCTCATCAGCCGTGGAAGATTCGATAAATATGGTCAAAAGACCAAAAGATATTAAACTACTTACTACATAGAGAGTGTTTAAGCTCTAATATATGCATTACATTGGGACAACGCACCATATACTAAACTATATGCAATAAACAAGTCCCTATAATTTGTCTTCCTCAGGACAGTACCTGCTGCATGCATATATCACTTAAATGATCATTACTAATTAGTTGAGGTAAAAACCCCTGCTTTTAATTTTAGGTTTAAGTTCTGTTCTTGTTTTTATCACATATAGTTTAACATGTGGTGCGTTTGGCCCAATGCAATGCATATATTAGAGCTTAAACACTCTCTATTTATTCAGTAAATTACCGCCCATTAGCCAGGGCTAAAGCAGAAATACGTGAAATACACCGTCAGCTCAGTCATTTCCAGCCGAGGACTGCATTTTTGGACTGAGCTGGCGGTGTATTTAACGTATTTAGTTAGCATAATATTTAGTATTTAGTTAGTACAATATATTTTTTTGACCATATTTATCGAATCCTTCCACGGATGATGAGCTCTGGATTCAACCTTTCAACTTTATTCTAATAATTGCTGCTTTAATTTCCCTTTTTCTCATAGCTTTTCAAAAAAATTGTTATTTTGCATGTATATTTTATATTTTTACTGGGCTTTTTAGTTTTTTCCGATGCACATCTGTGGACTTTTGGTTTGATCTTTTCAATATTCTTCACTTGTTAATTAATATATATATATATATTGAAGATTTTTTATTTATTTATTATTATCTATTATTATTATTTTTATACGCTGTTGTGATCCGCGAACAGATTTTTGAAAAGTTTTTTTTTCCGATGTTCAGGTACATTGTTTGATTTTGTAGGATTTTTCTATTGGGTTTTGTTTTCCTTATTTCTTAAACGTTTGTTTTTGTTCTTATAGTTGAAGAGAATTACTTATCTAAGTAAATAATTTGATTTGTCAATAGGTAAGTTCTGTCAAATTTTATCCGAATTTAAAAGTTATCAAGTTTGATACAAGATACGTTTTTAAGTTCTACATTAAATATACAATATGTAGATAGTTTTGTCTTGAAAATATTCAGAGAAAAACTGAAGTTTAAGATTGTTTAACAAACAATCCCCACTTTTCAGAAAGTACCGCCCTCCAATCCCCCGACGATTTTGTGATTAGGAATGAAACTACTATATTATTTCATAAATTTATAACTGTGCATATGTTATGTTGTTAACCATGCTATCTGTCATTAGAAATTCAAAAAAAAAAAAAAATCCACGAATGATTGCTTGTATTATTGCTTTTAGATATGAAAGAATTGAAACTGATATGGTATGCAAAGTAAAGAATTATATTTTAGAAAAAATCACGGAAAAAGGATTCCGAAATTCTCGGAAACGTTTTTGAAAATTGTTTGGAGAATTCCGAAATGCTCGGAAAACTTTTTCAAAACTTTCATGAACCACAGCTGCACAGAATACTCAGAAACATTTCTGGAAATTACAGAAAGAGGATTCCGAAATACTCAGAAACGTTTTTGAAACTTTCATGAACCGCAGCTGCACGATATACTCGGAAACGTTTCCGGATTTTTTTTACAGTGAAACAATTGACTATTTAATTTAAAAGTGAAAAAGTTCATAGCCTAAAATCATAATTTGTACAATTCAGAATCAAAGTCTGACTTTTTTCCACCTCACTCCACCTCTTAGCGGATACGCCTTATAGCTAATCAAAGTATGACTCTTAAATGTATGAATGAATCCATAGTTTTCTTTTAAAATGAGCAAAACATCGTGATATGTTTTATTCAGGCCCGGATCTGCAAATTATGGGAACCCCTGCAAAAATCACCGGGGCCCCTTTCCACTCACTGGATTACTTACACCATATTGCGGCGAGGGACGGGTCTGCGGATACGAAGATTAGGGCCTTGTTTTATTTATTACTTTCAGAAAGATAACTACTATGTACATTTTTAAGTTTAGATGTAATTTTCCTCACCTTTATTTTATTTACTTCTTCGTTTTTTAAATGTTATTAAAAGAATTTTTTAAATAACTTCTGCAATGATTTTAAGGATTTTTGAAATTGCATCGCAATCCTCCCTTTAATTCTTGCTATCTTTCATTCTCATTTCTATTATAACTTCTCTTCCCCATTTTCAAGCCAAACTCAGCATTCTTTTATATTAACTACATCTGTTCTTGTTTTTTAATGTCAGAAATTACATTATTACTAATGAACGTTACACATTTAAATCAAGTATTGCATGAAAAATGCACAACATTGTTTTTTCATGATTAATTATTTTAAGTCTATAAAGTTAAAAATTTGTAAAAAAGAGTTCAAATGTTTAACTTTTCTTTGCACTCCTATATATACATATTGCAATGTCATTATACACAAATGCGGGAATTTTGTGTGAATAAAGTTCACTGGAAAATAAATACCCAGGAAAATACTAATTTTGGGTTTTTCCCCATGATCATATTCCCCGGGTATTTTATGACACTAGACCCCCTCCAAAAAGGGGGGGGGGTAAGGAAGAAAGAAAAAAAATCATCAACCTAAAGGTTGCTATGAATTTCTCATTTCTTTATTCATTTCAATCCAAAAGATAATTTTAATAGCTGTTACAAATCACTAACTCTAATTCGTAAAGACGTATAAGGTTTGTATTACACAATTCAAAAAGTGCATGATCACTAATTCAAAACAAAAAAGTAACAAACAAACGATTTAAGAACTTTCCAAAAAAAGAAAAAAAAACAAAGGCAAATGAAGTGAAAATTTCGGAAAAAAAGGAGAAGACGAATCCCCCCCCCATTCCTTACTCTCTTCCCCCCTCTACTTCGGAGCGCAGTAAGACTTTGGCACAGTTCCAGCGAAAGAAGGAAGAAGGGTCGAACCGGAATTTTCTTGCCTTTCTGCGCATGCGTGAGCAGTGCACGCGGCAGATTTTGTTTTGCTGCTGAATCAGTGTTCGGGTTCGGTACACCCGGTCGGTCCGCGAAATGCGTTATCTTGTTTCCGTGAGTATTAAGCCTATAAAAAGATGGATTTTTTTTAGTCATGTGCGATAAACTTTTGCCTTCTGGATCAAGGTAATTTCTGTTTCTTTTTATTACATTAAATTGGCTTTATTTTGATTATTTTATGTGTTTATTCTGTTGCTATATTTCAACTGGCTGTGTTGTTTCTAGAAGAGTGTTTATGGTAACTCAGTCAGACCTGACATAAATACTACTGCTCAATTTTTATTAATGAATCAAACCGACAAATTCAGAGTTCCTATTTGCCCATTTTTCTGTAAAAAAAATCCAAGACGGCGGAGGAAATTGGACAATATGGAAAATTCACCGATTTCTCAGGGGGTTGAAACATAAAACTATTGCTTTGTTGTAATAGAATTCTATTTACCACGGTGGAAAAAGAATTGGGATTTTTTTTTTTTCAAATTAAAATGATTTTCAAATTTTAATCGGATTTTCTTTTACTGAAAATGGATTTAAAGAAATATTTAGGTCCTTAGGTTTATTTAGTAATTAATTAATCTCCTTTTAAAATTGTGTCTAAACAGAAGATTGATGTTTTAAAAAAATCTCAGAAAATTATTTCATGTATTATTTACACCTCATGTAATAATGTGATGTTATACACATGGTATGATTGAAAATAAATTTTGTATCGATGGCAAAATTGTACACTATAAATACAAAAAAGTAGGCGAAAATATGCAAATTGGTTACTGTATCAGTAGATAAACCAAATGAGAAATAAATATTTTTTTTACTGTAAAAGTAATAAAAGGTTACAAAATAAATTAGCAATTAAACATAATTAAATTGATGTATTGCATATTAATAGCAAAATATAAAGATTATTTTTTCACGGTATATAAATGTTTAAAAAAAATAAGTAGTTGTAATTTCAAAAATGTGTGAAAATTTTTTTTGTCATATTAGATTTTTTATGAAGCATGTTGCACTTTAATATATTATGGGTGACGATTGTAAACATTTATCATGGTAATTTGTCAGTGTATTGTCAGTATGGTTAAAACTGTTAGAACATCAGTTAGCTATTTCATTAAAATTCATAATATTTGGGTCATTTCATGGGAATTCAGACATTTATGTAGAGCCCGTAACATGACCTTTTTTGCCATAACTTTTTATTTTTCTGTTTGATTAGCATATTTTATTTTGTTCCTTTCCTACCAACACACCAACTCAAATTGAAATAATTTGCAAATCAAACAGTAAATTCAAAAGTTATGGAAAAAAAAGGTCACGTTACGGACTCTACATAAATGTCAAAAATAGCGTGAAATGACCCATTTAAGTTTAACATTCCACTCCCCCCCCCCTTTTTTCAAGTCTGTTTTTAACTTTGTACATGCATTATTCACATTGAAACGTCCACATAACTAGAGCTAGAGAATACACTAAAACTTGCTGTAAATGTTTCCAAATTGCTTTTTAAATTTATCATATCTTAATATCTTTTCAAATAAATGTGTTACCAGAGTTGTCGAGTTTTTGCCACCGGTGGAAAAAACAAACTTATTTGTGAAATACACCGCCAACCCAGTCATTTCCAACCGAGGACTGCAGTTTCGTGCTTATTAGCACTCATCAGCCAGGCATAGGAAAGTGACTGAGCAGGAGATGGAAAACCTCTTAAGGAAGCCAAGAGTGCGAAAAACTTATTTGGTTTTCCACCTCACAAAGATAGGATTTTGTCTCAGTGTCAAAAATAGAATTTTGACTACCATATTACCTCGCATTAGCCAGCATGCCGAAAAAAGGCGAGGTTGACCAGCATGCTAGGAAATTCGAATTTTTCCCGCATGTCGTATAATTCAAGGATTATTTTGCTACAGAACAAAAGTAAATTTTCCCATTCAGTTCCGATCAAAAAGCAAACCACTATGAGGGGGAAAATAAATACATCGTGAAGGTAACCTTTTTAAAAAAAATTGTGTATTGTATATAATATGTGCTTGTTATTTATAGTAGGTCATTAATGGATTTAATTATATGCCAAAAATGTAATCAATTCAGAAGCAATCATTGTTACTGCGATTTGTTCATAATTATTTTAAACAAAATTATTTTAGATTCCTTTTAGAGAGGCAAGTTTAATTTTTATTTATTGAATAGCTATGGTAAATTCTTTATCACTGGTTTAGGGGTAGTAACTTACTGCTTAATTGTTTGCTTAGTTTAAATTTAATTTTTATAAAATTATTCGTTATTAAAGAATATTTTTCTTGTTAAAATAACAAATGACATTGTTAGTGAAAATTAACTGTTTATATAGATATGTATAGAACTTATATTAATTTTTAAGCTTATTTATTTTTTATATTAATTTTTTTCTTAACCTTGATTTTTCTAAAAATCTGGTGACCCCCGAATTTTTCGGCATGCTGTCTAATGAAGGGTAATACGGTAAGAACAGAACTCGCAGAATGTTTTTTAATAACTTGCTGAGGAAAACTTAGCAACATTGTTTTCCCATTGGTTAAGTAAAACTAGTTTAGGGAGAAAGAGATTTAAAATATTTTAATAAAAAGTCACTCTGGTAATTTTTTTTCTTCTGAATATTTGAACAAAAAAAAAGTGAAACTTTAACAAGGAATTCAGAAGGTATGAAATGTGAAATAAAATCAAAAATCAAGTGGAAATTGTGACTTAATATTGCCACAAAATACTACCAGAGTCAAAATCGTTAAAAGTTTTATACTCCCGCAGTTCAATGTGTTTTAAAGTTTTTTCTAGGGTCACAGAAGTTTGTATAGAAGAAATATGAAATTGTGATGGTACAAATTGAGAATTCATAATAGAGTAGCTAAAAAGTCAAAACGCAGGGAGGATTTTTAACTTTTTAAAAATTTATTAAAAGAAAATAGGAATATAGCATAGGGGAGAAGGAGCAATTCCAAACCAACTTTTCAATTCGATTCTGTTGGAATTTCATTTGTTTTTTGTTGTACAGTAAGTAGGGGAAGGGGGGGGGGGGCCGCATTTTTTAAAATTTCTTTTATTTTTCAAAAAATATTATCAATTTCTGAGCACAAAAATGTCCCCATTAGTGAAATATTTTCTTTGTCATGGATTTTTTGTTTTTTGAGAAAAAAAAGTATTTCAAAAATGTATGGTGCTTTTAAAATGACGTCTTAAATTGTTAACACATACCCACCTTAGAGGGGGGGGGGGTATTCTTATCAGGGGGGATATTGCTTATAAGCTTCATATAGAGAGTATGATGATGTATTTAATCTATGTGTTAATGTATTTATCCAGTTTTTAATTTGATTAAAACATTTTCTTTTTATTTGCTGTAAATATTATATATAACTAAATTGATGACCAATTATCTAGTAATGAAAATGTTTTAAAAAGATACTAAAAATAAATATATCTTAATAACCATTATTATTAGTCTTTAACTTACATATTTAATATAGGAATTAACAATTATAAATTTTCTTTATTTAAAGCTTATAATATCCAACACATTAGGGTGGATGAATTTTAACTTTTTTTCGAAATTGAAAACGCATATGGTGGGAAAAGTTGTGTATTAGCACCGAATACTCGTGTAAAATTTTTTTGGGAAATCAAAATTTATTTAGATCCCCCCGTTAACCCCCTAGCGTTTTGCCAAATATGTAAAAATTGACATTTTTTTGAAAATTTAAAAAAATTCTTATGTATAGTTTTTTAATTGTCTGTGGTAGGAAAGTTGTGTACTGACATCTAATGTTTGTTTAGATTTTTTTAGCTAATTAAAATACATCCCCCCCCCCTCCCCGCCAGGTCCCTGAAGTTTTGCCAAATATGTAAAAATTACTTTTTTAAAACTTTTTTTCATCACCTGTAATGTAAATAGTTGAATAGTAAGATCCTTTGCTAGTGAACAAAATAATTACTATATCATATTATTTTCAAACCCTCACCAGACCTTTGAAATTTGCGTAATTCAATATTTTCCTTAGCTCTTTCTGCTTAGTTTTGACTGTCGGTGACAGATGGTGCGATTGCGCAGAATGTTTTTCTGAGTGTTTCTTCAGTTTTGCCAATATTTCACCCCCCCCCCTTCCTTTTTCTTCAGTTTTTATCGTACCTTTTGATATATTTAAAGGAGGAGGAAATTTTAAATGTCGACGAAACTGGGGATCAGCATTTTTATTATTTTGTAATAAAAGGAAACTTTTTTCATCAACCACCCCCATCTCATCTCATTAATTGGCCTGTTCTTTGCATTTATACAAGCAAATACGAACCACACATAAATCGATTTGTTCTAGATTCAGTCGATATGTTCTGGAAATTTTCCAAAATTATTGTCCACCAACCACCAGGTAAGCTATCTTATGCAAGGTGGCTTACAACAGCAAACAGAGTACGTTCATATGTTGTTACACAAGAACCATCATATGAAATAAAGACTAAACTATGAGGAGATAACATTTCTGGGCTTATTGGCTGTGGTCTAATTGGAGTAGAAATTCCAGACGTTTCGGCTTGCAATTGGAATTTCTACTCCAATTAGACAACTGCCAATAAGCCCGGAAATGTTATCTCCTCATATTGACGCCGGCTGTGAAAGCCTTAAACAGTATTAAAGACTAAACTGTTGTCAAATACATTGTAAAAGTGTATGTAAAAGTTTGGTTTGTCTCTAAACTGAGTCTTCATGCTCAGCCAGTGCACAGCATCTTTGAAAGGCTGACCACCACTCAAGATATTTCAGCAATGATCTGAAGTTATTAGTTGATCTTGTTATTCAAAAAGGAATAGTTTTTATGGTCATTCAAAAAACTTGTTGATTATCATGAGCAATGACACACTATCCTCTGAAGAAATTAGACCACAGAACAATCCTGAAGGCCCAAACTTTTACTAAAACTGTTGCTGATTTTGTCATTTCAACTCTCAATTTTCAAGCAAAAGACTGTACAGAATCGATCCATTGGCAAAATTGTATACTTATGAACCCTTCACTGTCCAAACAAATACCTAATGCAGAACTTGAGATAATGGATCAAACGAGTGACATTATTGAAAGTGAGTATATTGGAATTTATGTAAGAGGTAAGAACAAGAGGTAAAAAGAATTGTTAGGTTAATAGTAGAAACATCATCTCATTGGCTCTTGAAAAATAATACCAAAACACAAAGCAATATAAGTTTCAAAATTTCTACATTACAGAAATTAAAAAAAAAAACTTCTTGTGCTTAAATTTGGGTGCTTGGGAGGGCGCTATGGTGGAGTGGAGTTCGAATGCAGGCTCCTCCTCCTGGGAAATTCTAAGTTATTTTCCAATAATTTCGCAAAAGCAAACGAAGAACTGTTGTAAATCTGCGACGCCGGTGTGGCATCTACGGTTCTCTGGTGCTTTCATCTTTTACACTTAAGTTTTTAATTCCAAAGAATTGTGTAATGTTTTTTTTTTGGAAAAGAAGTGTAAAAAGGACTTTAATTTTAAAAGAAATTAAGAAGAAATTAAAAGTGTTTAGTAAAATTTTTGTTTTAAAAGATAAAAATAATAAAACTCGGCAAATATTCTAAATTTCACCCTTCGGGGAGGGTTGGAGGGGGAGGTAAATGTCGTACGATATCAATATTTTTTGCAAAAAAATCTTACTAGGCAATCATTTTCGCCACAGATGATCAAAAAAGAAAAAAAAAATGCATAATAAATTTGAAAATAAAGAAGTAAAAGTCAATTTTTACATATTTGATGAAGCTTCAAGGGCATGATCAGTAATCTAAATATGTTTTGATTACCATTTTTTTTACACAAACATAAGATGTAAAAACTCAACTTTTCGCACCACAGGCGAATAAAAAAACTATACACAAGAAATTTTAAAAAATTACTAAAAAATGTCGATTTTTACATATTTGGCAAAATTTCAAAGTGCTGGTGGGGGAACAAAATATATTTTGATTTCCAAAAAAATTTTTATGCAGACATGTGATGCCAGTACACAACTTTTCCCACCACCGGCTTTTTCGATTTAAAAAAAGTTAAAATCGACCCACCCTACTACACATATTATTGCCGATAAAGATATAGGAACTGTTCACATGTTCCGCTACGTGTCCTGTTCTCAAAAATGTCCCATCATCTACCTTAGAACTAACTCACAAAAAAAAAAAAATCCTAATTTAATGAAAAAAATTTGATCATTGTCATAAATTTACTTGAGTATTAATATAATGGCTTTTAATAGTTAAGTTTATCTAATCAGTTAGTGAAAAACATATTTTCATGTAAAGATGACTGATTAAGTAGTTTTAATTTTTTCTGAAATGATTTGTTAAAAAAATACTGTTTATTTCCCAAGTGCTATATTGTCGCCTACAGCACAAATGTTAGTTTACATGTGAGTGAAGTGCTACAATCTAAACCCAGCATGTTTTTTGCTATTATAATTACTTTTGTGATTAATTAGAGGAACCATAAAATTGGCAAGCAACAGATGTGGCTCAATAAAGAAATTTGTTCAAAAATATCAAAACTGTCTGCAAATTTTAACATTTTCTACGAACAGCATTCTTGCCCTCTTCTATATCAGCTAAGTCTGCTCACTATCTCAGGCCACTCTGACCAGTGCTGTGGAGTCGGAAGGAAAATGACCGGCTCCTGGATTTTTTTCTCTTTTGTTTTCAATTTTTTCCCCTCTTGGAAAGGGGAAAAACCCCTAAACAGTGATTGAAATATTAGTTCCTAAATTTCATAAAAATGAAATTTTCGCATCATGTTTTATTGCAAATGTAATATGTGTACAACATTGGAATTTGGAAATCAAATTTTCCAATTGTTGCGGTTTTTAAAGTGCGATTACTCAAAAACCTATGAAAGAATGAGAGGCATTAATTTGCTCTCCTTTTAATGTTTAACAAAATAGTAAAATAATGTTGATCAAATCGTGTGAATTCAATTTTTGCAAGCTGTGACTGTAGAGAAAGTCACTTACTTTCAAAGAGGGGTATTTTTCTTATTTTTTGGCGGGGGGGGGGGCACCCTTGGACTATGCTCAGGAAAAGGATGGATACATATGCGTGTAGAGCAAATTTTACAAAAAATGCGGCGGTATACAGCTTTGTATGAATATCTTTGAAATTATAAATTTTTCTCCCGATTTTGAATTTAAATTTCCCTCTGCTTTAGAATTACCTTTAATAAAAATTTTTTTAAGAATAACTTCTATTGAGCGTTCTAATCAGGAAATCCCATACTGCTTTTATTTCATACCTTTTAATGAGAACTAAGTTTATGGAATAGTCTTGAGATTAAAAAAAAAACATTTGTTATATTTTATTGAATCTCTTGAATTAGTGCTTTCATTCCAAAACTTATTTGAATTCACTGCCCATCAGAAGTTTCCACCCAGGCTATGGGCCCCGACTTGCCCCAGGGATACATTTCTTTTACTATTTTATAACTGAAATCAAAGTTATAAAAATAGTATTTGAAAGTAATTACTTCCGATTCAAAAACTACTTTTACAAAATATTAGGGAACAAAACCTTTGCCGACAGTTGCTATTAGGTAAAAAAAGTTATAACAACAAGAAAACTTGCAAGTCATGGTGAGGTAGTGTTACAGAAAAGTGAAAGTTCGATGACTAAAGAAGCCAGTTATATGGTTGCCAATGGCAACTAGTATTTATTTGTCAGTCTTTGTACATAAGTCGAACCAATTTGTAGTCTTTTTTTTTTTTTTTTCAAAAATGTAAGGAGAGTTAATGAAAATTAGAGAAAAAAAGAAGCTCAGAGTCAGCATACTTTCCAACAACTCCAACTCCTTTACCCCAAAATCAGTCCAACTCCACAGCCCTGACTTTGTCATCTCATGCCTCAGACACCTTTATGGTGTCTGGTGCTTTCATTCAAGAGAATGTCTTGCATTGAAGCAGCCGTTTTTGAGAGGGATTTTTAGCTTCCTTTATAAAAGAAACTTCTGAAATAGTTTACTTGTCTGTTGTTGTGCTATGGAATCACTGTTGTATATATTTCTTTTTTTAATATTTTATCAATGGTTTGGCATCAGTGTTGCAATGGGGAGAATGCAGAGGTATGCTACCCCTGGAATATTTGGTTTTTATTGAGTTCTTCAAAGGGAACACCAATATTATTGACATTATAAATGCCTAGTTTTAATTTGAATTCATTTATCGCAATTTTATTCACTCTTAAACTTAAAAAAAAAAAAATAAAGGAAAACAATTTTTTTTTACCTTCCTTTTCCTACTCGAAAATGAACAGATAGGTAATTGAAGGGAAATATTTAACAAAGAACATTGAGATACTTTTCAGAAAGTGAAATACATATTTTAAGAACCTTTTTTTTAAAATTAGAATCTAGGGTAATTAAAATCATTACACTTAAATTTTAAAAAAAGGAAAATTTAAAAATTCATCTAGTTGATGAATGTTGAAATAATTCCTTAAGGTTCAATGCAGATGTGAGGAGGAAATCCCTACATTTTAATTAGTTTGTTTTTAAACTTTGAATTCCTTGTCGAAAAACTGAAAAATCAGGTTCGTAAAGGTTGCAATTTCGATATTCTCCGTATCGCCCCCTTGAAGAGCCAGGTCACCCCCAGGTTGATAACCACCATTTTATTCGTTGCATAAAAATTAGTTTTTATCTTGTATTTTTTTATCATGGGCCCCATTGCTACTGTTTCCTCTATCCTAGGCATCTCCATGTAGAAATCATGTCTTAATCAATTTTTCTTTAAATCTTTTTTTTTTTTAACTCAATCTTAATGTCTCTAATAAGTGTTCCTACTCTAATCCTGGTCTAGATATGTTGTGTAGAGGAGGATGGACTGACTGTCACATACTAAGGCGATGTTCTTGCTGGAGAATGGAGTAAGTTGAGCTTTCTGTGAGTAATATTATTATTATTATTTTTTTTTTTTGTGAAGTCATGTTCACATGTTTACCAGTTCAAAAATGGCTTAAAATCTAGCAATTGCTGATAACATCATCCATAGCTTTTTGTTGTGGCAAGGAATAATTTTAAAAATCCTTTAGAATTTCATTGGTCTTAAAGTTTGTTTAAAAAATTGATAAATATGAAGTCAAAATTGCGTTTTGTTTTTGTTGTTGCGCAGCGCCCTTAGTTACATTATAGAGAGTGCTCATGCACCTCAACCTTTCAGAGGCTCCACTCTTGCATAGGAAAGAGAAGGCGCCTGTTTGCACAGCCCAAACCAGAAGGAGGTGCAATATTTTTAAAACTAAGGGTGAAATATATGTAGAGGTAAACAATATGGAGGGGGCCCATAAAAGTCGTTTGTGACGAGCCTCAAAATTTCTGTTCATACCCCTGCTCTTGCTTGGTCTGCCCTAGGTTTATATAAAACAGTAGGTAGGAATTCTCGCCAAGAGAGAAGTTTATACTTCATCCATACTCAAAATATTTTCATTAATATATGATTGAACTTCAAAGCTGGGGCTTTTTAGTTTTTCCACTCTGGGAAAAAAATCGTCCTGCTCAAATTTTTACCACCCAGTCCACTTTCTTAAATAAATTTAAAGTTCTAAATAAAAGATGCATAACTTGGCACTAACAAATAAATATCTATTCTCATCAAAGGAGCATTTTCACGTCTAATTATAACATACATTTGTATTACGCAGCATTATTATTTTTACTGAAACTGCCAAAATAGGATTTGTACATTTTGAAGGTTTTTTTTTTTTTTTTCTTAAATGGAAGCACTGTTACAATACACATGAATATTAACGTTAAGCTGTAGCAAATTGTTGCAATCATGTAATAAGATGTACTTTTATTTTAATTCCTTAAAAAATATCAAATGTGTGAATCCTAAACATCACATATCATATAATGAAACAAGAAAATAGTCTTTGTGAAGTATTACATTAAAATAAAATTGAGCTTGTTATGACAAGGCTTGCCAGATTTCTGAAATGTTCAGCCGGGACACCGGAAGAGAACCCCACCCCCATTGGGGTCGTTAGTATTCAACACACCATTGGCTGGTTTTTAGAGTGTTTTAGAGGGTAGTTCATTCTCAGTGCTATGAATTAATGGTAACTAAATTATGAACCGAAACCAGGAGTAATAATACATGACCCAAGCAGATAAATTTAAACATTTTATTTCTTACATGTTAATATTTTCAAGATACTTAAGTAAGTAGTACTTTGAATAAAGAAAATTAATTGAACAAACAAGATTTACATGTAGTTTTCACTGGCTAGATCTCTTTTGGTTTTAATATTGTTGTAAAACTCTTCACAAGCTAATTCAATATTAATTTTACATATTAATGTTACAAATGACAAAGTAATTATCTAAAATAATCCTTTGCAGTTAATTATTTTTAGATGTTTTTGGTCATTTATAATCAGATTTATCATTTTCCGGGACGTGAAGTAATCGGCCAGGATTTCGGAATTTTGTCTGAAAACCGGAACTGTCTGGCAAGCCTTGTTATGACTTAAGTAAAGCTGAGCTTTCAATGTTTTGGTTCAAGTTTTGTACCTCCTTTAAGGGGCACTTTTTCATGTCCCAGTCCCTTTGAATAGGGACTCGTGTATTTGCCTTACCCTAAAGCACACTATTTAAGGGACAGTCACATCGAAAAAGTGCAACAATTTATGTACAAATACATTTAAAAAAATGTATACGAATTTAATTTATTGAAATAAAGGTTTTTTTCTTGTTTAAAAATTAACTGTTGAAAGAGTGAGTCTTGACATTTAAAATGCAAAGCAGCAAATATGAGTTTTAAAATTCTTGCTTTTCCCTCTCACAATTGATTCATATGGGTTTAGTGCCGAGGGATAGTGCCCATGGGTAACTTTTTATAGAATAGTTGAAACGTGATTACACTGATATTTGCCCTGCATTATAAATTATATGACATGAGGCAAACCCATGAAATAATTTATTTCAAAATTATTTTTATAAATTAATAATTTTGATTCTACTAAATTTTTGATTAAAATTGAAATTTTTTTTAAAAAATTTAAATGAGGCTGAATTTCATTTAGCGTACATAAAACATGTTCAATATTTAGTCAATGGTTTGTTTATTATAATAATATACTAAGTACCATTATGTGCAGCAATTCCCATATCTCCAAGACAAAGGACACTTATATTCAAGGGACAAAAAGTCCAGTCCCCTTAGTGTCCCTTATTACAAGTATTTACTGTTTTTACATGTATTAGATTGCAATGTGCTTAAAAAAAATGTTGACCAAAAAAAGTTTGACACACTAATCTAACTGATTTTAAAGTTACCAGCTTAATTTGGCAGACTTTTTAAAATGATACTATAATTTTGGTATTTAAGAGAGGAACCGGTTTGACATTTATCTAAGTGTGTTTATTATTACATTAGTACCTCTGAATAGCAAACACTTTTGTTTTTTGAGCTTATAATTAGAAGCTTGTTTAATGAAAAAGCAACAATATTTCTTAAAAGTGTACTATCAGCATTGTGCTCTTAAAGACTTATCTAATCTTGCATACAATAAAGATTGTATACATTATGTAGGAACTGAGTTAGACTGAAATATCCATTTAACAGATTTTTACCACCTTTTATATCATTGAAGATCTGTGTCCAGATCTAAAAATTGAAATAGTTGTATGCATCTCTCTATCTCTCCTATCCTCAAAAAAAGAAAGAAAAGAAAGATCTGTTTCAACGAAACAAATTTTTAGTCCCGATTGACAATTACGTTGCTTGAATTCCATTCCCACCAGTAGATTTTTGGAACACTAATAATGCTAGTTTTTAGAACGCAATTAAATTCAAAGTCAACCAAAGGAATATGAAAGTGAAGTGTTTGTTAAATAGTAATTTTATAACTACCTATAATGTTCAGAGTTAAAGAATAAAACGTACATTTGACTGTAATATTATAAATGTAACAAAGATTATAAAGCTTTCTTTATTATGTCTTATTTGAAGTACATTGCCTTTTCTGACTTTTACTGAACAAATTTGTTTATAGTTAGTTATAGTAATATAGTCAAAATCATAATATTTAGCAGTCGTTTTGTAAATGATAAGTTTCTGCTGTTTGTCAACAGCAGGTCCTAGTCTATAAAATTTGTTCTGCCTTCAATAATTCAGCCTATCTACTGTATTTCTATGCCACTTCCCGTGTGCTCCCCCTCCCCACACACAGTGCAGGGTCTGCAGGTATATAGATCCAAGCATTCTCAAAAGCCATGTTTCAGTTTTCATCTTTTATCCCATATTTTCATTTTACTGAAGGACAGGGCAGATGAGGTCATGTGAGCCTAGTCAGAAACTATGGGCCCGATTCAGAACCGTTGTAGTATACATTTTATGAATTTTATGGGTGAAGGGGGGGGGGGCAACCCAAATGAGGAGGAGCCCTTTGTGTTCCCCGCTGAAGAAGATCTGTTCCCAATGACTTCGGTTGTACTCGGCCATGGGAAGGTACAGTGCAGTTTCTACAGAAATGAGTTTTTGAGATATTTGAAGAAACTAGTTTTAACTATAGGCAAATGTTAGAATTTAAGTTTTTTTTTTTGAGCAATCACGAATTGCTTATTGTTTTCATTTGACCTTTGAATGACGTTCCTATGATTTTATTCCTCCCCCCTCCCGCCTTCCTCTGCAGCACTACCGTTGACCGGCCCTTCTCGATACTGCTCCTCTAGCAAAAATCATCTCCAGGTTGCATCCATATCCTACACACACATGCATTCCTACACATGTTGCATACACACACTCACATGCCCAGGGCCGTCGAGAGGGGGGGGGCAAGCCTATGCCTTAATCTCTCACAGGGACCCGTGAGAGATTGGGGGGCCCGCGAAGCGGGCCTAAGAGAAAGATAAATTTTCCCATCTTTTTTTTTTTGAAAACTTTTTAGTTTGAAGGAAGTCATTCTCCTAGAGTTAGGATTAAAAGTTTTCAATTCGCGAGTTGCGAATCGAAGTGAGTTCAGTGAAAGTGATCATGTTCGAAGTGAGTCCCCTATCGACGCCATTAACCAAAAAGAATTATTTTTATTTATTTATCTATTTATTTTTTGCGTGAATTCAAAGCAAAAAGAAATCGCTTCCCTTTGAAAGATAAACAGAACTTTACTCAAATGGACAAGGGGGGAAAAAACTTTTAAATAAGCGCTTGCATTTTTAGCGTTAGAAACTCGAAACAAGGCAGGAAACGCAGTTTGATAAAAAGATTTTAAATGATTTGATTTGAGTTTTGGGTACAGTGATACAAATTGAAACTATTTCTAGTGTTGTTTCTAGAACAAAAACGTGGGGGGTGGGGGGTCTTTTGAAAGAGCATTCCTGATCAAAGTGCATAGAACGCCCTTACATGTCTAAAAGGACACAGTTATGTCTCCATTAATTAGAATCAGTGCTGAATTTACCTATAAGCTAAACAAGCTAAAATAACTTAGGTCCCCCGCTTATTTGGGGGCCCCAACTCTCGGAAGTATTGCATGATTCTATCCTAAAATAAGGAAAAATACTTTGAAACATTAATTTCATTTGCAAGTGCTTGAAAACATTGAGATCTTGCCAACTAGGGACATTTTAAACTTCTTTAAATGTGAGAAGGGGGGAGGGGATGCTAAAATGTGCCAAATTCTTCTCCTTGCTACATTCTGCATTAAAAATGTGAAAAAATTGTTATGACGTTCCTGTAACACATTGCTTGCTTGAGATATCTTTTCGTGACTAGCATGTTCATATTTGCTATTTATTTTTAAACGTGAATTCCGTATTTTGAAAGTTCTTCTGTTATTGCTTGCTTTTTTATTACTTCTACTGCATACTGTCAATCTCTTTGGCTTGAGAAAAATTTACTACACTACCTCTATTCCTTTTCGTTTTCTTCCCTACTTGTTATTAAAAAATACAAGTAGTGCAGAATAATAGGGGTTTCTTACTAAGTTAGAATGTAAAATTATGCAATCAATATTAAAATATCAGAGAATAGAAAGTACAAATGTACTGCTTTGAAAAACTTTAACTATTCTAGAGGCCTTGAAAATAATTTTAAAAGTTTCTGAAACTGCTTGAAAAGTGCTTCAATTTTATTTCCTATCATGTGCATAAAATAGGAATTGTCCGAATGGTTAGGGTGTTATATTCTCATTACCTAATTTCTAAATAATTCCGCTCTTTCTTTTAAAGCATTTTAAAATCTTGATCGTTTTTCAGTAAATTCAGTGTTGTGTTTGTTGATGAGTTGAAGGGATGATCAAAAACTAATTATACCGGGAGTCGATGTGAGCAAATGACAATGCGTCATCATTTCTCCTCCCTCACTCTTTCTCTCTGTCGATTAATATCAACGATTTGTCGAACCAAGAGCAATTTGTATTGTCTAAATTTGCAAAAAAGTATAAAGTTTAAGATTTTTTTTCTTTTTTTCCCCAGATGTTTTTGTAGTTTCTATAATCCTATATAAGGCATCAAAATGCTGATTTTTTAATGTAATTTTCAAAAATTTTCCGGACCCCCTAAAATTGGAGATATTCTACTCTCAACCCAAAGGAGGTCATTAAATCACTCCATTGATATCCCTCCTACTCCAAGGTAAAAAAATAAACAGCACAGCAGAATTGTTTATTTTATTTTTTTCGTTAAGCATACACAAGCGGAGGAAAAAACACGTCGTGAGGGAAAAACAATTATAAAATGGTCTGTTTTGCTATTGACAAAGTTGCTCCAAAAAGGGTTCCCCATACCTGAAATCGCAAATCAATTTTAACTGAGAAAAAACACCTTTTTATTAGATCAACTAACAATTATTTTTATTTTTTGGATATTTATGTGAAAATGAAGCATAGAAAGAGGAGGCTAAAGGTTTAAGTGAAAAGTTAGGGGCCCTGAAGAAAGTTGCATAGGGGCCCATAAATCCTGTCGACGGCCCTGCACACGCCTACATACACAAACATGCACACAAGTACGCACATACATACACGCACATGACTACTCAAGACAAGCACGCCTACATACACACATGCTTGTGATTGTGTAAAACATAATTTGAATTTAAAATGCCAAAAATTCAATTTTTTTTGTGCTCTATTTTTAACACAAACCAAATAAGCAAACTTGTACAGGAAAAAAGCTCAAAGTACATTAGGTTACAAAAATGCAAAAGAAAAAATTTTCAGTTACTGCACTATACCTTCCAATGGCAATACAATAAACTCCCTATTTTCGGCGATCTGACTATCTGCGGTTCAGATTATTTGCGGTCTTTTTACAATTTATTTTATTAATTTTATAATGTTCATTAAATGTTTTTTAAACTTATGATTGTGTTACTGTTTGTTTTCAGCTTTTACATGCTTATATTTTTTACATTCAATGTTAGTAGATGTAATGTAGCAATGTTTTTAGCGATTGTATACAGTAATATCGTTTTTTACCCATTGTTTGGATTATTTGCAGTTTTCGCTTTTCTGCGGTTACCATGCCACCCTATTCCGCGGATAATTTGGAATTTACTGTACGGTATTTCAAAAACCTGTATTGCGGCAGTACTTTTTTGATACAATGTTTAAAAAAATCCTATAATTTCATTAAAAAAAAGTAAAATTGCATCACCTTTATATGTTTATCTTTCTGGAAAGTTATAAGTAATACATTTTACTACTTTCTACTCATTTTAAAAGTAAACTATAGTGTAAAACACTTCTGACAGTTACATTGTTGTTGTACAATATAACTACTATTGAGGTAAATTTGTAAATTTTCTTATACCAGAACGCCTAATGAGAAATAATTGAATCATAAGTAGTCGTGATCAATTTTCTCTGAAAGGGTAATTTACTATACCATAAAAGCTGTACCAGAACGTCCTTCTGGCACCAATTCAACCCAGCAATGAAACAAGAGTTCAGTTATATTTTCTTTTAATCAATTGGCAAATAATTGAAAAATAAACTACAAATTTGAATATTAAAAATTCAAGAGCGCCGTCACTCTCACAATTGCTCTTATAAATCTTGGGTTGTGGCTTAAGCAATAATCTGAATCAGATTCAGATAGTTCAGCGTCAGACTTTTGAGTTTGAATTGTTATATGAACTGAACAAATTATGTGTTTTTTGGTTAAGGCCTTCATTACTTGTTAATGGATGTTTATTTTCCTGTGTAATATTTTTTTCATTCATTTCTAATTGTTTTTTCTTTCCCCACCTTAGTATAGAAACTCCCAATTGTAGGATAGATTGCAAGTTTAATCGTTCTTTCAGATTTTATTTAACTGTGAATCCAAATGACAATACCGAAAATTTTTCTATTGCTGCTAGTGTAACTGGTGCATTTAAAATGCACAGAACCGTAGTTGTCAATTTTAAGCTTTGGAAACATTAGCAAGTTTCCTCATCCAGTTTTAATAGGAAGTTTCAATGAATACTGTTGTAGGTAATGCAAATTGTTTGAACTAACTTCTGTTATGAAATATTGGTAAATTGCAAATGCAAATGATGAGGAAAGTAACAATATTTTGGTATTTTTTTCTTATCTATAAAAAAACCAGGGCTATGGGGTGGGAGGGAAAATGACTGGCTCTGGCTCAGATTCCAGAAATTTTAGAACTTTTGACTCCGGCACCTTTTTCTCAAATGTGACCCGACTCCAATTCGTAAAACTTTCCGCCTTCGTTTATGACCCCTTTACCCCAAAATCAATCAGACCCCGCAGTCCTGATAAAAATTACTCTCATTTGCCACATTATTACTTAAAGAAAAAAAAATTTCATCATGACCTTTCATAACCTTTTAAACTTATTCTTATGCTTTTTCTTTCAATAAAACAGATACAGGACAATTATTTGAAATCATGATGTGACAGAACTATAAACAATTTATCACGTGCATTTTTAAGTACCCTTTAAAGACCTTAGGTTCATGGAGCCCCTTACCATTGCCATATTTGCAACATGTTGAATCCGCCAGTAGCTATATTATGCAGTAAAGCACCATTTATACGTTTCTCTTATGTTTTTATCCATAATACGATTTTTAAATTGGTCCCTGCAGACTCTAATACGCATTAACGTATACCTATTATACTTTTTTTAATTTATACGCTCTTTTCGTACGATCCCTTCAAAGATGTTTAAACGGTGCTTCACTGTATATTTACTTGTGGAGTTAACCATAAGCATTTGTTACAATGCTTTTGTCATATTTTGTGAGTCGGAAATGATTTTTTACCATTTAATTTCTTTTTTCTTCATTCATAGTATTCTTTTTTTTTTTTTTTTGTACTCAATATTGTCAGAGTACATAGTCAAAATTTGACCGAGGGCTCGGACAGCACTGTGTATAGATACATTATATAATCAAGGGCAGATACAGGAGGATGGTCATGGAGGTTCACAACCCTCCCCTAAACCTTCAACCCTACTATACATCCACAGTGTATTCGAAAAGTTTATGGATAAAAATGTAAATGTTTGCTACAATCTTTTAATTTCATTTAAAAATGTAAAAGTAAACATTTGAAATACTATTTCTTTGCATTGCTTATGAAATTTATTAACATTTTTGCCTTTGTTACCAAAACGAGAATTATTTGCACGAAATATGTATCTTAGTGCAAAATCCAAGCAACAAGTAGTTTGAGTATCTATAAACAGTAAAAAACGAGCTAATGTGTGCATCACATGACTTCCTTTTACTCCAATTTAATGTCATTTCCCCCTTATTGGCATTTTTAATGTGATTCAATAGTTTACTCTCTAAATATCACCAACAGTGGCCAAATTGAAACCAGATTGGCGACAAAACTTGGCGATCAAAATATTACAGATATACAAACACTAATACTACAGATATATATACAGACGCCAAGTGTCCGTCAAATTATAACACCACATGAGTTTATATCGAAATTAACAATGATTTCCCACCAAACAGGGGCAAAAGACCCCTTTAGAAACACCCGAATGCAACCAAAAGGGGAGGTGCACAACTAAACCCCACTAGGAGTCTACATACCATTCTTGAGTTATGAGACATACATATGCACATACGAACATACAGAGGTCACAAGAAAACTCATTGTAATTAACTCTGGAATCGTCAAAATGGATATTTTGCGTGTCTATACTTGCTTAGGCACTTATCCACGTGTGGTCGAGCCGAAAAAAAACTCAACCTTCATTCGGGGGTGAGTAAAATGGAAATTAAGGTCTATTTTTGAGTGAAATTTTTTTTGCTACTATCGGCTGCCTGGTAGAGATGAGACAGGCTCAGCCTGGGCCTGAAGTGGGCTTGGACTGTAGAACCAAAAATATGTTTCAGGCTTGAGTGGGCTTGGACTCAAGCTCAGATATTCAGTCGTCAATATCCAAACAAATTCAAAGCAAACAAACATTATCATGCAGTGAGACAAAAAAAAAAAACAAACATTTAACTCAGTTCAATCAATGAAAATTTAACCATAAATTAACACTTATTTATAATATATTTTTTTGCGATTATTATTTCATCATGTCATACGGTAATACATTTAAAGTGGAGCATTTTGAAAAAATTCAGAAACTTTTGTTAATGAAAGATGTTTAACATACAGCAGAACTTCGATTAACCAAGCTTCGATTAAGCGAGGTTTCTGTCAACCGAGTCGATAATGAAGTCTTTTTTTTTTTAACAAAGTAATTTTTAAAAAATAATGAATTTTCAATTTGAAAATAAAAATATTTTCCGGAAATTAGTGTGTTTTCAATGCATCTTTCAATATTTACCTTGGTATTGTTAAAAAAAAAATAATGGTACCCTTCACTGGTTAAGCTAGAAATGGCAGGTAGGAAGGTATCATTGGTTAAAATAAAATAAAACTGTAAAACAATTTCTCTTTTTATATTCATCTTTTAAAATCATTCTATTGTATTTTTATGTAATACATTTTAAAAATTTGTGACCCTGACAAGTTTTTATACCAAGTTTCTCTCAAACGAGATTTCGGACATCCGAGGTTCTATTGTAACATTTTTCAGTAACAGAGAGATTTAAAAAAAAAAAAAAAATGAACCAATCGCTATTGCAATATAAGTACCTATACTTAGTTGTAAAACAACAGCGGAGACTAACATTTCATTAAATCATGTCAGACTGTAGATGGCTCAATTTTTTATACAAGAAAGCTTCCCTCGGGTTCGGATTTTTGACCAAGACAATATCACCCCAGGCTCGGACGGGCCAAGCCTCTCAAAAATAAGCCCAAGCCAAACTCATCTCTACTGCCTGGTAGGGACATTGTCCCGAACAGTTTCACCTTAAAGGACAGCCCTTAAGGGAACCTCTTTTTCGATGCAAATATAGTGAGCTTGTTCATGTAAAAATGTCCGACAAAATCTTTTTTCAGTTTTTATCAGATATTTTTTCTGTAAACTCAGCAACAGAGTTTACAGCAGCAAAGAGTTTCTTGTAACCTTATGCAATTTTTGCAACTTGTTTGTCTTTTTTAAACTTTGTTTACATTTTTTTGTTCAACAGTCAGAATTTCTGAAACTATTTTTTTTGCTATTGATGCAGCTTCTGAGCAGCTGCCTTATATTGCATTCCCTTAGTCAGACCCTTAGTACAGCCACAAGATGAGACCATAACTAAACAGTTGCTGTAATGTAATATGTTCATGAAACAATCGAAACTATATTTCAATTACTTACATTTCATACTAAACTAAAAAACCTTTTCAACTTATGCAATGTAACTATGAGTTGTTGAGTATTTACTATTCATTTTCATTATTAAAAAAAAATAATAATAACATTCACATAGGCAAGATTTCTTGAAAGTTGATTAGTGTGAGAAAATTTAAAGTGCTGATGTTTTAACACTAAGTTGTGTCTGAACCGAAGAAAGAATTTTGTTTTCGATTCATAATATTAGGTTAAAATTGTTTACTCTGCATTTTAAGCAACATCTGCTGTATTGCGAACACACTTATGTAAAACATAGTTTTTCCCTTTCCTTTCCGATTCAGCAAATCAAAACATTAAACAAATTGCGTTTTATATTCAATTAGTCGAATTAAAGTATTTATTTTTTGTTCCGAGGTGATCTCGTTTGTTCGGTTACATCCGCATTGCAAATGGCGGTTAAGCATTAATATGACATCTATTATTTGACTAAGAAAGTATTTTTATTATTATAGTTTTTTACCTTTAAACTCTTGAAAGTTACACGATTTTAAGGCTTAAGAGTGAACAAATTTAAGTTTTAAGAGCGAACAAGTTTTGCTCAAATATTTTCGTAGCAGCAGCAACGATGTTAGTAGACCACGAATTTTACATCTACAACAAATCAAAAAAAGAAATGTGTTGCATTCTAATATTATTTTCTGAAAAGTGAAAATAGTCAAATTAAAAATAAAATCTATGAAGTATTGTTTGTTTTGAGGCGATTTCCTTTGTCATTTACACCCCCATTGTACGATTGCGATGTTGCGTAAGTGTAAAAAAGTTATTTAATTACTTGAATAAAAAAAGGATTTACCTTTCGATCCGGACTTGATAACTTCGGAGATCTAAAACTTTGAATATCTATGAATCGCAATAGTAAAGCGATTTAAAATATGTGAGCAGAAAAGAAAGTAATTGTAGATATCACTCGGAAGCAACGACTGTTCAGTCAGCTAACGAAATAATAGCATGAATCGCTTCGTCTTACACAATCGCTGCGCTAATGAACGGTTATTTTATGCGTGGAGGTTTGAATTATGGGAGTTCAAATCTGACGCTCGTCCGCATTAAACTCTTAGTATCAAAATGAAATTTACGGCTTTATTTGAACTAATACTAAACGATTGTTGGTATCCTGATTGCTTTTTCTATAGGATCGACTTTTTTTTCTGAAAAAGTTTTTTTTTTTTGGTTTCAGTTTCGAAACCGTTTTCATGAACAGTTTTCAAATGTTTCATGTTATAGGTCATTCTTGCGAATATTAATCTTTGTATAGTGCAGTAGGTGCTTTATTTAAGACCCTCAGTATGTTGCATCAAAACAATATTAAGTCAATCGGATATAACGACCATGTTTAAAGCGTGCTACGAGTAGGGCTGCTATTATTTTGGTCTGCGAAAATCGAAATACCAGCTAGGATCGTTACTGAGAATTTGGGGCATTACTCTTGATGTTTTGAAATTTTTTTCAGTGAGATTGTCTTATGACACATTTCACGTTCTTATTTGTTGCGTCATTTATGATGGGTATTGTTTTGTGGTAGGACGCTGCGCAGCGAAAGGAGGCACTGCCATACAGTCCTTGGTTTTTCCATCCCAATTCTTTACGTAGTCACCCATTTGGAGGTACATATATTATGTTGCTGATGGATGTATTCAAGTTTTGAAGTAAAAAAAAAACGAACTATAGGTTTTTCGTGCATATATGTCATTTTTGCTGCTGGTCATGTTCTGTATTCTACTGCAGGCCCGGATCTATAAATTTTGGGCTCCCTGCAACAAAATCTGTAGGGCGTTTCCCCAGAGGCCAGCAGTGTATAGTTAAATAAGTCTTTATAAGTCTTTCGTGAAAGTTTTTTCTTCTCCAATTTCTTGGGCCGTTGGGCCCCTCCGATGGATGTGCCTCCGTCTCCGCACTGCGGGGTCTGCGGGTACGCAGATCCGGGTCTGTTAGAGTGTCTATTCCTCAGTGTTGGGACTGCGAAAAGATATTTTTGCTAAATGTTTTGGAGAATGAACGTAAGTCTACTTCTTTTCTAGATTTGTAATTCAGTTGACAGAATTGTTTATGTTTAAAATTTTTACCACAGAAGAAATTTATAGATTCACACCCCTTCTCCTCTTTTTTTTTTTAAGTTGATGTTTTTCACTGTGTATAGCGTCCTGCTGAAACAACATAGTCGATTTCATTCAAGCATCTCTCAAAATACCATTCTCTTTTTTTTTTAAATTTGAAAAAATTGTCATAAGTTTAACTGAAGAAAATGTTTTTTTCCACAAAATAAATCTGCCTAAGAACGCATGCAACTAATCCATAAACAATCCCAGTGGAATGAAAGAACCGTAAAGAGCTTCAAAGAACCACTCGCTAGGAAACGAGCAGCTGCGCATGCGTCGGATAGGGGGAGAAAAGTCCCACCTCGGTAGGGAAAAATTCAAGTGGCATTCCAGAGATACATAATTCTACCACGGCGTTTTCTACTGTCATTCAGTGAAAGAGAAATGGAATGTTTTTGTTGTGTTATTCCCTGAAAGAGGGAAATCGTTCTTTTTAGGGATTTTGGCACCGAGCGGCTCAAGTTCTAGCGGTGTAGTTCGTGACGCTAAAACCACGTGACTTCCTTTTATTTTTGATAAATAAAGGCGGAACTTGGTGTGAGGGATTGCTGCCGAGAGGGGAGGGCTGAAGCAATGGTACCCCTATTGGAGGTTACTGAATATGAAGTCCCTAAAAATTTCTTTTTCGGTAGATGATGAGGTGGTATTGCAAAATTGCAATTATTTTAAAAATCTTGTACCTTTTTTTTCTCCTTATTAGGTGTAGGTATGCATGCGTGCACAAAATTATTATTATTTTTGTTTATCTTTCAGTTAAATTCAGAATTTCATTAGGTGAATTGAGAATTTCCCCCCTCCCAAAAATTTAGGTTCGGGGCGCCCCAAAGACTGAAGGTGCAAAACTGCCGGTTGCAGACTGAGTTGCAATAAATAAGTAAATAAACCTGGGATATTGAAATGAGGGTTTTAAATTTTGGATGGAAACAAAATGGTGAACTCATGAAAATAAGATATTATGAAGAGAAAAAAATTGTTGGAAAATTTCAGGCATTATTGTTAAACTTCAAAACCGAAATACACGCTATTAATTTTTGGAAAAATTAATTTTCGCCTAAATAGTTGATTCGAAAACCAATTTATACCACACATTGTCTGCTTTTTCATGAAGATAATATCTATTTATGTGAATTATGAGTGATCAGGGTTCGCTGATATATATATCAGTCGATATATATCATGATATTTTGATGTAAAAATTGTATTAATCGTAGTACTATTCATTTATTCTAAAAAAAATAACCAAAAAATTTATGTACTATATTTTTATGATGTTTATTAATTCATTATTAATATAACAAAGTAATATAACATTAATTTTTATTTCATATTTATAAAATTATTAGTAATGTAACAATTTTATTTCATATTAAAAGTGCCTAATTAAATGTTAAATGCTGGACAGAACAAAAAGAAAATATCTACACTGTTATAACTAGGGGTTCCAGACGAGTAAATATATTCCTTCTAAGTTGAAAGCATGGTGCCTGAAGGTGCCATGCTGGCCAGGAAATAGAGCAGAGGAGCCAAAACAGCATGCAATCGCAGAAAGACTCGCTGGGCATGCTGCGCTTTTGACATACTTCAATATCAGACATGCATTCGACCACTTCAATATGGCGGACAAATGATGGTCATCTATGTGTCTTTCACATTGAATGAAGTACAGTAATGGATTAAAACACAACCTTTCTTGGATTAATTATCCAAAATTACAAGTAAGTACAGCTTTTGATCACTTTGTAGCTTTTACTGCTTTCAAACATAGTTAAGTGTTTTAGAGTGCATTTATTGCTTTTCAGTTACCGTTACTGTCGTTTAGTTTCAGTTTACCGTTACTATTGTGAAATTTCCATCATTCAAAACGCTACTAAAAATATTTATCATTATTTTCTTAAGTACTCGATAAGCAACATTTAATCACCAAAAAAAAAAAAAAAAAACACCAGCAATAAGGTTATCAATAATCAACAAGTGAGAACCTTAATAAAAACAGTAGTCTTCGTACATTATAACAGAATAGCTAGCGAAAAAAAAAAATCTCAGTCTAGCTCTTTTTTTTTTTTTTTTTTTGCTTCATTCAAGTGTTTAAATCATTTCCTGTTAGCGGTTAGAATTCTCGATAGCGTTAGAAATGTCTTTTAGTTTTTAAACTGTCGATAAACTTCATGTGCATTTTATTTTGTTACTCTTAATTAACGTTTATGAAACGATTTTGTTTTTCCGTGACTGTAATATCTCAGAATAATTTTGACTCTTCGTGTAAATAATTCATAAGTACCTCTATACATCATTTTCGGCACTGGTCATGTTTTAGTAAATGTATAATTTCCCACATTATTTAAATAATTACTCTTCTTTAAATTATAACATATTTGTGACAGATCTTTGATACTAAGTAAAGGGGTAGATATAATTTTTAACATTACTTTTTGTAAAAAAAAAAAAAAAAAACATCAGAACACAGAATTTTTTCACATGTTTTTAACGGCCCCAGAGTTATTATTATTATTAATATTATTTATTTTATGAATTTAAAAAAAAAAGATAAAGATTTCACTGATCCGCAAAGTTTTTCATTTGCTTTTACTGCACCCGTGGTTCAAAAGAGGTTGAGAAACACCGAGTTAGAGCACGTTCAGATGAATTAAAGCAATAAGCACTTCTTAACTATGGTGAAAACTCTGAAACATGATCAAATGCTGTAATTACAAGTTTTAATCATTTCCAGTACCGAGTTCAATTTGAAAAATGTCTAAAACGTAGCATATCATGAATCAAAACAAAACTATCAAAAAAAAAAGAAAAAAAAAAAAAAAGAAAAAAAAAAGAAAAAAAATATTCAAAAACGCACATAATACGAGCAATGGGGGACGAGGATCTATAAATAGTAAGGGTGAAATTTTTCTCTCCGAAGGTTCCTTTTTTTCACTCCGGCTGCCTATTTTTTAAAAGGTGCCTGTTTTTCATCCTATTTACACTGTAACAAATTTCGGAAACGTTTCCGAAATAATAAGAATCCTTCATCCAATAGCGAACTCCTCATTATTCAGAAAGCTTTCTGTTATTTCAAAAAATCTAGAAGCGGAAGTGAGGCGCAATGCTTCGAAACGTATTTTATCCTTCCAACATTGGCGCCAGTGAGTCGGAAAATGATCAAAACTCGAATTTTTGAAAATATTCTCCAAAGCGTAATTTTCAGTCAAAAAATCTAAGAAAATTAATTTGGGCTCTCATAGAGATATCTATTCGTAAAAAAAAAAAAAAAAAAAAAAAAAAAAAAGACAAAATCGGTGACATGACGACACATGGCATTAGACAATTTTACGTGAAATGACCCCCGCCCCTTTTTTTTTGGTTTTGTTGAAATTAAGGTTCTATTTACTCTATAATATGAAAAAGTATTGTTTTATAAATTACACTGCACGAAAAAAAAAAAAAAAAAAAAAAATCAAACTGCTTTTGACACCTTTCTGATTTTTATGTGTCCAAATATGACCATCTTCCCCTTTCTGCATTTAGCGCCTTCATTTTTTAAAAAGATATTTTCGACACTTTCATGGCCATTATTTTTATTTGAAGGGGAACAAAGGGATGTAAGTGGACTTTAATTTTCGAGAAAATTACGTGAAAAAAACCTTATGGGATGATAAAGCCCCACTTGTGCTAAAATATGCTATCCGAATTTTCACATTCATTATAAAATAGAAAAATTAGAAAATTTATATTGTTTTTTCGTAAAAAAAAAGAGATGTTGTTTTGTGAAGGGATTTTAGTCCAAATATGGGACCACATTTTGGGGGGTGCTCAGTAAAATTGCGAGGAGAAGAGGGAGAGGGGGAGGAGAATGACTCTTAGGGTTAGGCACACCTAGCTAAAGTTTCTGCATTTTGTAAGAGAACAGCCATCGACTATCTCGGTAAATAAATATTCCAGAAATACTCCATTGAAAATTTTAAGCGATGGTGCTTTTAGTCTCAATTTTTAGAGGCTCATTTTCTTTGGAGGGGACTCTGTAAAATTGCAAGGGGGTGGTGCCATCGCTCAAGTATTGAAGTTTGAATATCATGGGGTGATATTTCTGAGGAGTATCCTATAAATTAGGCAATTGTGGGGAAGGTATTACGACATCCCTCTTGGGGGTACCTATAAATAAACCATCTGCATATTAGGATTTGTAATATGGAAAAAACATCGGCGATTAAGTAACTTTTCAAGCAATTTATTCCAATTATAATTGCTAAAGTAGAGGTGGGCAATGTCGTTCTTTTTAATGATCCGTTCATTAGAGGATCGTTCATTCTTTTGAACCGTTCATTTGAACGACTTCGTTCATTTAAAAAAGTTGCAGGTGATTTCTTTGCAGTCACGTGAATGTACTCACGTACATTCGAAATGTTTCATTAGATCAGTAATATTCTTTGAAAGAAAAATAACTGAAACTATCTAAAAGTAAGAAAGCATGCCTATGAAAAATTAATCAAAAATCCTTTAATCTTGTTTAGATGTATAAAGCAATTATAATTCATTTTATAATATTTCTCGAAGTGGTAAGACATACTTTCCATTCTAAATTCCAGGTTCCACTTTAGCTTGTCAAAAAATTAAGGGAAACGTTCCCCCATTCCCCTCACCTCCCGTGGATCCGAGAATGCTCTGTTCTAAAACTTTTTAGGTACACATGAGATTTTGGGGGAGAGGGGAACATTCCACCCAGTTCCTCTCCGTAGATCCGCTTCTGCTCTTTTCCAATCGCTTTTCCTGAAGCTTTTCGTCAAGTTCTATAAAACAGAATTTTCTTGCACTCTGTTGTGAAAATTTTTAGGTATATATGGGCGGGGGAGGGACATTCCCCCAGTCCCCCCCTCGTAGATTCGCTTCTGCTGTTGTCTAATTGCTGTTCCTGGTTCCTTAGTTCATGTTCTAAAAAACGGAAAAAATTTCCTGTACTCAGTTTCTGAACAGTTTTAGGTACACTTAGGATTCCTTTTTCCTTTTGAGGGGGGGGGGGGGCATTCCCGCAGTTCCCCTCTGTGGATCCGCTTTTGCTCGTTTTTCCTTTCTTCAAGTTCAAGTTTTAAAAAACGGAAGAATTGTACAGTATATTCTGCTCTGAAAAAATTTAGGTACACTTGGGATTACGCCCCCCCCCCCCCTCGTGGATCCGCGCCTGATGGGACAGGAAGTGGACTATCCAAACAACTAAAAAAGTTCGAATGAAAGAACTTGAGGTTGGAAATTTGAGATTGAGAGTTAAAAATTTGAAGATGAGTGAAATATATATATATTTTTTAATGCGATTTTACCACAAGTGCATCAATACCATGTTCCAAACTGCTCACCGTTCAAAAGAGCGGTCGTTCGTTTTTTAAGATAACGAACGGATACGTGGATGTTCACAGTGACCGCCCAACGAGGCGCCCTTGAAAATGAAGCATTTCCTCTCTGCTTCCATTAAATTTTTTTTTTATTCGCGAAGTGCGGTCAAACAACATGAGCGCATAAAGAACTCGCATCCACTAATACATGTATGTTTCTCAAATTTATTGTTTCCCCCCGACTTCTTTGACTGCACTGCCCTCTAGCGGACTTAACCAGCTTTGTCTTCAAGATCTGGCTGGGAAAACAAACGCGAGCTGCACCAAGACAACAGCACGCTATTACTCAGGAGCCAGTAGCTTCATCTATTAATTTCTTCAGGGACGAAGTGTGACGTGCCTGGGAAGATAGATTTTCGTTCAAGAATTATCGCCGGGATGGATTCATGCTGAGGTAAGGCGAAGCATTTCCCTACTTCTTCTTTTTTTAATAATGTGGAAAAAATATATCTCATGGGGACGGTGGACCTTGAATTCGGCGAAAATTGACTAAAGAAACAAAATTTTGATTTTTTGTGTTTTGTTGTACTTTAAACATTTCTCTACCTCACTCAAAAAACCGCTTAACGATTGGACATTTTTAAACAAAGTTACGACTGCTTTAAGTTAGTACACAAAACAATTTATCATGAGATACTCCTGTCAAACTCAACTGTTCAGATGTAAACAAAGCAGGTCTCTACAATTTTTGTATAATAAATATAAATATTGTTTTGTAAGAAAACATGCTTAAATATGTAATGACAAATA
The DNA here is from genome assembly GCF_026930045.1 of Uloborus diversus. NCBI lineage: Eukaryota > Metazoa > Arthropoda > Arachnida > Araneae > Uloboridae > Uloborus > Uloborus diversus. The sequence continues at coordinate 182,263,648 of NC_072733.1, read as the reverse complement.
AAAACAGTGAAAAAAAGATTTTTCTGAGTAAATTTTAATGGTAAGTGCAAAATTATACCGTGCGGGTACTGCTGGTATGGTATAATTAGCAAATGGCACCATCCATAGTCCTCGTCACCAGCCTTCAGTATCTCCCATAGCCACGAGAGAGGGGTGCTCTTTAGGGTGTCCCGAAACAAAATAAAAGTTGGAATCTTGATTTGTAATCCCTCCAAAAGTTGCGTATTGGTTAGTACAAAACAGATATAAAATATTATCCAGTTTTGAACAATTGTTTGGGGGTTCTACCAAGGCTTGAATTTCTCCAAAAATAAGGAAAAAATGTTTAATTTTAAAAATGTTTAATGAAAATTAAAATTTTTACTTTTTTCCTAATACCATCGAATGCCTCCCTTTAACACTATTTTTACTTATCTTTAAATTTATTTATGTTCTTTACAGTTTCTAATTCGTACATAAACCTTAAAATTTCGTGAAATTAACCAAGAATTGACTTTTTATAGCTTTTTTTGCACATTGCCAATTTTTTTTTTGTTTTCCAGTTATTATTTGCAATGAATGTGCACAGTGCAGTTTTAGTTAGAAATGCAATTATAATTTATCAAAGAAACAGCCCAGAACTTAGCACAAAAAGGTGGCTGCATTTCGTGTTCCATTCTGTCCTTCCCATCCACCAAGCCACGTTAGTAAAATATATACAATTACTATATGATTTTAAACAGGTTTCTACTTTTAAATCAAGATGTGAAGTTGGACTTCGAACCCAGCTTTGACATTGATGATCGCGAGTATAAGTTTCCATATAAATCCATAGCTTGCTTTTCCCATAAATACTAATCTACCGACTCACTAACCTGTTTTACTACACTTTCAATAGCTGAACCGTGAGATAGGAAAACTTTAAGGCATTATTGGTAAAGTTTTAACTATTTTTGAAAATCAACTCTTATTAACTTTGCCAGAACTCGATTGGAGGATATCGAAGTTTTAAAAATTGACTGAAAAGGTGCAAAAAAAGTATTTGCATATTGTCAATGTAGTAGTACAAAAGGAAAATGGCCCTGAATTTGCTCCATGAATTTTCAGTCATTAGCTTTCGTTAACGTGTGCTAATGGAGTTATGGAGCTGTTTGTTTTTTAAGCTGAACTGCTAATGATTTGAAGATATTTGTAAGTTATATCTTTAAAAAATATGCTTCAATTTGGTTTGAGAAAATGGAATTAAATAGAATAAAAATTGCAAGTAAAATAGAAAATAAAGATATTTTGCCATTTATGGAAAGTTTTATGCAATCTAGAAATGAAAAAACTATTCCTGTTTGTTTCTCATCATTAGAACGGAGGAAAGTAAACACGTTGACCAGTCATTTAACTTTTACAGTTTAAAGCTTTAAAACTTAGTATTGGAGGAAGGAATTCTGTAAAAGTTACAGAAGTGTTTTCTGATTGATAATCTTTTGCCTTGTGTGCCCTTCTGTAATTCAACTTCTTTGTATTTTCACTTTCACTCACCGCCACGGCTAATAACAAGTTCTCAAAATTGGCCAAAAAGGGGGTATTTCATTGAATTACCGGATCCACGAGGTTTAGGACATGAATCGGACTAACTAAATGTAGATTGTAACTTTCAATATGTGCACAGGTCTATGTTTCACGCATGTTTTCTTTTCTTTTTTAAAATTTTTATTCTCGAATCACACTGAAGCATTTTTAAGCTATAACTTACGAGCATCTTCATATCATTAGTAGTAGTTCAGCTTGGAAAAATTTACAACTCTATAACGCCATTAACACATATTAACGAACGCTAATGACTGAAAGGTCTTGGATCCTTTGCAGCAAGTTCAGGACATTTCTTTTCTGTATTACATTAACAATATGCATCAAATACGTTTTCTCGCTTTTTAGGTTAGTTTTTAAAACTTCGATATTTTCCGATTGAATTCTGGTTCAGTTGATTTTTCAAAAACAGCTTCAAGTTTACCAATAATTCATTAAATGTTTTTCTTTAACAGTCTAGCTGTTAAAAAAGTTTTTACTTACGTTAGTAAGTCTGTAGATTAGTATTTCAGGTACAGGTAAGATATGGATTCGTGAGAAAACTTATACGCACTTGCGATCTTCAATGCCAGAACTGAGTCCCAATAATATTTAATATCTGTTTTGTACTAACCAATAAGCAACTTTGGGAGGGGGGGGGGTATTGAAAATCAAGATTCCAACCTTCATTTTTTTCGGGACACCCTAGTGCCCATTTTTACACCCTTTTCTCTCTTTATCTATACATGTATTTCAGAAATATCCTTTCATGTATAGTAGAATTTAAGTTTACATAGCTTTGTCCTAACTTTTCCGGGCAATGCCCTTTTTCATGTGTATCTCTTGATACATGACAGCTGCAATAAATTATTTTGAAGTAGCATACAAATGTCAAACTTGAAGGTTCAAGAAGACATCTGGTTAGTGTTTGAGAGCTCTCGAAAATGCATAAAATTATCTCCGGGAAAGGGAACCCAGATAGCACTTATTGAGCTAGGAACCAATCAGCAGTTAAAGTCAACCATAATTCCCCTAGAGACCAAAGCAAGAAACCGAGGAACAAAATCGGGAGACACGGGGAACACGAGATTTTAGAATGAATCACCAGCTATGAAAATATGTAATGCCTCGATCAGAGCTGTAATATCTTCAACAACCAGAACGATGAATAAAAGTATCTATATTACTACAAACGAGTGTGATTTACTTGATTAGAATGTTACAAAATCCGAACCTGCAAGTCCATCAAAGTATGCCAAGCATTAAGAGTTGGAATTCTTTACATGGAATTTATTTTTTCTATAAATGTTTGTCACTTTTCTTGAAGAAGTGAGAGATAGTTTTGGTAATTAAATATACCAAAAATTAAATATAACTATACAATTTTCTTTCTTTTTTTTTTTCAAACAACCAAATGACTGGTATGACAGCAGCGTCATATGATCTTTTAAATTCTTAGACTAAAATTTAAAGTGAGTTTGGGTAAGTGAGTACCTTAATTTTCAAGTATCAGTTTCTGAAGGATGGTACTCTGTTAAAAAATCTTGTGCGTTTACCAAATTTTAAAGGTTCATAGGTTCATTTTCAGGGCGGTCATTCCAAGCTCGTCAGCTTGCGAGATCGAGATTCTCGCTCACGTGATCGGTTGTGTCGTAAAAATGTCGCAAAGTAGTATTCTAATCTATTCGAACCTAGCCGCAAGCTAAGTTCGAGTAGATTAAAATGCTACTTTGGGACATTTCTACGTCACAACCGATCACGTGAGCGAGAATCTCGATCTCGCAAGCATATATTATGGCAATTAAACCACAAGCAGAATCTCTTTTAAGGCACTTCTTCTCAGTGGCGGATTCACAGGGTTGAGGAGATTGGGACGATCGCCCCCCCCCCCCAAGAGGCTTAAAAATTTTCGGGAAAAGGTTACCAAACTCCCCCTCCCCCCGAAGCATGTCACAAAAAATCACAACTGTATTTTCCAAGTGAGTCCCTCAACCCCCCTCTCTCCAATGTTATCGCAAATCTCCAAAACTTTGAATTTTTAAACTTCAATTCCGAAAAAGTTCTGGGGGAGATCCCCCGATCCCGAGCCCTTCCCCTAACATCAATGAAAATCCACTAACATTACGTTTTTAAAGCTTCAATATCGAAGAGTTGAGGGATAGCTCTTGACGCCATCCTTTCCCTTTACGCTACCTAAGATGGTTAATCATCGCATTTCAAAGCTCCAATTTCGAAAAATTTCCGATGGAAAGTTCTAAACCCCGTTCCTTCCCCTGATATCATAAAAGATGGCTTATTACGACTTCGTATTCAAGACTTCAATTTCGAAAAATTCAGGAGAGGAGACCACATGTCCTTCTTTCCTCAACTTTCAATATATCATTTAAAGATCGTCTAAAACAGCGTTTTTGAAACTCCTACATCGAAAATTTCTGAACCCCATGGCTTCTGCAACGTCATCAAAGGTGGCCTACAATTCCGTTACTGGGACTTCAATTCCGGTTTTTTTTTTTTTCGGGGGAAAGACCCCGTACCTCCTGATGTTTAGCATCACTAAAAATATCTAAAATTGCGTTTTTGAAACTCTAATGTCAAAAAACGACTGGGAAAAATTCCTGAATCTTATCCATTCCCTTCAAGAAACCAAAGATAGCAAACAGTTGTTTTTTCGAAGATATACCCTTAAATTTCAAAAAATTTTCGGAAGGGGACCTCCAAGCCACCCCTTTTCTTATTAACCACCAAATAGTCCAAAAACTTCTTTGAAAGGGGAATCAGATCTGGGATTTTGGGCGGTCCATTAATTGTGTTGTCTTAGTGTGAGAGAGATTATTAAATTAATATCTTGATACTGCAACATTTCTTTTATAAGGAAAAAAACTGGGAGAGAATTAAAGGAACTAAATGGTGACTGAAAATAGCTCACGAGTCCTCAAACTAGAAGTGTTTAATTTGGATTGACCGGTTGGTAGCGTAATGGCCGTGATGGTTAGGCGCTGCCCTTCTACACCTATGGACCCGGGTTCAGGCCTGCTTGAGGTGGCCAGTTGGTGGATTTTCGAGATGCAAAAAATCATAAGCGGCCATGTCGTATGATTATGCGTCATGTAAAGGATTCCTAGGGTATTCGCATACTTGCCAACTCTACTGTTTTTAACGGGAGACTCCCGTTTTTTGCTTCCATCTCCCGATTTCCCGTTTTTTAGGATTTTCTCCCGTTTTTGCTGTTTTTTTTCAGTCAGTCATCAAAAAGTTTCATTTTCTTATCAATAGATGGCGCCCTTTTCTAGTCCACCGATGTCAGGGAATAAGAGTTCTTTCAATTAATAGCTCATTTAGTAAAAATTAATTTTTTGGAAGCTTTCCACATTGCATGTTCAACGAAGCGCTTTGCCGAAAATTGCAGAAGATTTCAATCTTTTTGCATCTTGAAAATATTTCAATTATTTTGAAAGTTTGAAGTTGTTTTAACTTGTGCTACCCTATACCTACTTATTTTATATTTTATTTTCGTCATATATTGATTTTTTTTTCTTCTGATTTTAGTAATTAAATTTTTGTAGCAACTTCTTTGGTAGAGACTGAGGAATGTATAAAACTTGAAGCAAATTCATTCCTTATTATTTGGTTTTTCCTTTGCAGTATGTGTGTCCTGCAACTTGCTTACATCTGCAAAACATCCCCATTTCACTTTAAATTTTGTATTCATGTTATTTAAAAGCATAATTTAATAATTCTGTTGTGAAGATACGTCGCCGGTGAATCTCCTGTTTTTGTTTCCTCGAAGGTTGGCAAGTATGTATTCGTTTGGCTTAGATTCCCATAGGCAAAATTAAATTCCTAGTGCGATTTCGCATCAAATGAGAGCCCAGGTGCCTCCATCTGTTGGAAACTGGGCGTCAAAAAACTACTGTGCCATGCACCAGCTAATGGTGACACACGAAAGACTGATGCATTGTATGGGAGCGCAGTTGGTCTGGTTATGGTCCAGACGCCTCTTGAGGTGGGTCCCTTATACAGCCCCCAGGAGGGGGGATTGGATAATGGATCCAGATAGAAATTCTTTTTTTCAGTTAATTTTTCTTGTCACTTATAACTTTCATTAAAACTCTTTAAAAACAGACATTATTCGAAAAAGAAACCCCATCGCGCTTCGTTTTTTGAACTTTTTCAAAATTTTATTTTCATTAGTCACCTCCTTCCCCATAATGAAAAATTGCCCCTCCCAACAGGGTCGTCTGGATCCGCCACTGCTTCTTCTAAGGATCGCATTTTCCTCACGTCGCGGGGTAAGTGCGACCCTTGGCCATTTTTATCCTGCATTTATATTTACATTGAGTTGAGCATAAATATCACACTGTATTAATGAATTTTAAAGTTAGAACGTTCCCTCACGATTCGTCGTCTGGCCAAGAATTATTAAAGTTCGGCTTATTAGATCACTGATAACTTTTTAGATTTTGAAGATATTAAGGTAGAATTTTTTTTATGAGATGCAGGATATATCTAGGATATTATTATGAAGGTTATAAATTGCTATCGTTCGTGCATGCGCAGTGAAAAATTAATAAATTTAAACGTTCATATTTCATTAAATTATCTATATTTTAACTTAAAATTTTATTATTATGTTTCTCTAATAGGCTGTCAAATATTCTGAAAGTTGAGTAACGTTTGACGGAAAACTCTGATATGGGCCGAAAACCTTCAAAAGAAATTTGCATTTTTGAAAGAAATGCTTATATCTCCGTGGGTATAAGAGATTCTTTCACGAAAATATAAAAATAAATTCTAGATAGGTTTTTAACTTATTTCTGAAATTTATAGCTTATTCCCAGCTATTTACAATGAAAAATGATCAAAAACTTTTTTTTTGTTTCCTCACTTTGTTCGTCCCCTAAATGAATAGTAGACTTAATTTTTGTTGGAAAATGGCGGCTGGAGTATACGTTTTATGTGAAAGAATTACAGAGCAAATAGTTATCTATTTCTCGAGAAATTCGTAAAAATTAATTTTTGAAAGTGTCCCAATAACTTTTGGTCATATATACCGTATGTTGCTGGGGGTCTTCTCCTTGCTATGGTACAAAGTTTTCACAAAACTCCTTTTTAAAGTTCTTTTTGAGTTTTTTGTATTTGCGTTTAGCATATTTGATACTTGAGTCAGTGACTTGACTCGAAATCTGGAATTTTATTTTATAGGGCTCATATCAGGAGCTGCAGTTTCAGTAAAGGTGTTAGGGTGGTTCAAAAAAAAAAAAAAGTTTCACCAAGATAATGGGACACCCCTCAGTATTGTTAGACTTGTGGATAGTAATATAATGGAAGAGTTTTAGCTTTCTATTTCAACTGAAAGCGGGTGCTCAACCCCCTCCCCCAAACTTCATAAGTAATTGGAAGGGGGTTAAAAAAATACATTGAACTGAAAAAACAATGCTACATATTATAATATGCACTAATAATATGCATAAAAATTGCAATAAAATTATTATCTAGGAAAAAAAGAAAACAGCTGGGGAAGTTAAATGGTTCTAAATTTGAGGCATTTTCTATACTGTGGCTAATGTTAAATTATGGGGTCATTGAGCACCCTCTTAAAATTTCAGTTAGAAGCTAAAACTTTTATAGCATAAATACTATAGTAAGTCTAAAAACACTAGGGGTGTGTCCAACTCTAGTTGGAAAAAAAGGTTTTTTGAACTACTCTAGCGTACATATTGTTACAAATTCTGTAAATAGTAATTATTTTTGTGGTTAATTTGTTGTAATCTATCTAAATTTGGCGTTTATTCCGTTATTTTTCATCTAAAATTATCTTAGTAACGTAACCTGTAAATTTCTTGTAATGTTCATACAACCCCCTGACATTGAACTGAAGTATACGGTCCCCCTATTTTTCGTTGATAAGATTCGTGAATAAATAAAAAGAAAATACGAGAAGCATTTCGAATTTTGTGGAAACTTCTTTCGACATTTATAAATAGCCACGGCCGATGAGGGAATCAGTCTCGAGTGAGTTTTTGCTTGTGAATCGTGTCAGCTGTGCGCTGGAGAGCATGTATTAGTTGTTTTGTGAAGCCTTTGAGCTGTATTTTTGCGTATTTAGATGTAAATACGTGATTGACCGTTGAGTATACAGTGTTAATCGATGTTTGCCTAATTGCTGATGATTGATTTAGCAGTTGTAAATATGCTTCCTGTACATAGCTGTAAATAAATCTCCTGTGTTTTCTCAAGAACTGTGTCGTCATTTTAAGAAAATTTGAAGTTGTATCACGAACTTTTAACAATTGGCTCCCAACGCGGGGCTTCTTTAGGACTTTCTTGGAGTAAGTGTGACTTTGGACATTTTTTCATAAAAACTTTGAATTTGAACTTTCTTTTTATGGTGATTATTCGCGCAATGGATGATCAATTCAAACAACTTCTTCACGCAATCAACTCTGTGAAGAGTGATACGGCGGCTAATCAAGACCAATCAAAAAATGAATTGACTACAAATCAAGAACTGAAAAATGAATTGGTGGCTAATGATCAAGAACAATTGAAAAGTGATTTAACGGTGCTGAAAAATGAGTTAGCTTCTAACCAAGAGGAAATTAAAAATGACTTTACTTCGGTAAAAATTGTGATGGAAAATAAATTTGAGATAGCGCATCGAGTTGATGCTATTGGAGGAATATTTGAGGCAGTTGATGGCCGATTCAATGCTGTAGATAATTAATTGGAAGAAGAAGATAGAAAATTTCATCAACTTAAAGAAGAGATCTTTAAAGACCTGGAAAGGAAGTTGGCGACCCCACTAAAAAGGATCTCAAAAAAAACTTAAAAAAAAAAGTTGAGAAAATCTGTAGGTATTTGGCCCACTTCATAAGCCTACATCTTAAGAAAATCTGCAGACTGAAGATCTCTAGATTTTCTGCAGAATGTTCGGAAGTTGAGAAAATCTGAAGGTATTTGGCCCACTTTTAAACCTAAATCTTAAGAAAATCTACAGACTTAAGATCTGTAGATTTTCTGTAAAAAGCTCTGAAGAAAATCTTCAAATTTTTATTCTCAAGGTTTTCTTAGAATATATAGGCTTAAAGTGGGCCAAATAACTTGAGATTTTCTGAAGGTGGGCGTTTCTGAAGATTTTCTTTAAAAATCAATTTTTCAGAAATTTTATTTATTTATTTTGAAAAATACAGTAATAAAAAAAATCTTAGAACTCTTTCGGCTAAAACATAGTTCCAAATGATTTGAAACTCCCTAAAAATTGCATAATGATAATTTATTTAATCTAGATTTGATTATGTGCGTAGATCATCCAAATAAAAGCTTAAGAAGCATTTGAAATTTCAATCTACATACATGAGATGCTGTCATAACAAAAATTTCCCACCAGAAATAACTTTGAATGTAGTACTAAAAATTAGTTCAGAAGAATAAACCTAGAGGTTTTTTTTTTTTTTTTCATTGTGCTTGGCAAAAACAGATACCTTGAAATAAGATTTTTTAATTTAGACTAAAATGTGTTCACCGTACTGATGTAGGACAGCGTATACAATGTGTTTTTAATTCATTGGTGTTATGAATAGGATACACTTTTTTTATATCTTGTAGATGGTACTAATTTTTTAGGATAATGGTCATAAGTCAAGTATTTCAAATATAAATTGACAACAGAAATCCCTTCTACTTCTAGAACAGTTAGTTATACTGTGGAAAATTTTGTTGTGAAAAGTATTTCATTGGCTATTTGAGAAGTGGTATGCACCTGAATATTTTTCCAATCAGAGTAGGAAGAATATAATTTAATGGGAAGATAGTAATAACCTTGCAATAATTTTATTTTTTTACATTATATGTAATACAATATTTGCTCTACTCCGATTTTGAAAATATATATACTGTCGGCCCTGCTTAATTGAATACTATCAGTTCCAAGAAATATTATTTGATTAAGCAGGGAAATACTCTTTATCATACCAAATTGACAACATTTGTCTTAAAACGTAATAATAATGAATCAATAACTATATAATGGAAGTAATGTTTTTGGTAAAAATATATTGAAACAAGCTAAGTGAACGACAAAATAATAGGTATAATAATTTTAAATATATATTAGAAGGGCGCAAGGAAAAAAATGCAACTTACAACCTCATCTGTTGTATGCGAAAAATATAATTTAATATTTTTACATGAATAATTGTTCATACGTAATTAATTTTTAAATTATTTAAAAAACTTCTTAGTAAAATATTGTGAAAGCTGATCAATATTGTTCGATTAAGCGAGGATCTTTGACAATTCCTCA
>NC_072733.1:181833044-181928830 GCF_026930045.1 Uloborus diversus | reverse complement strand
ATTTGATGACTTATTCATAAAGTTATGGCATTGCCCCCCCCCCCAAAAAAAACACATTTGAAAAACAATATCTCTGATTCGAATTTACGCTTCGACTTTCAAAATATTTTTTAAAAAGTTAAACTACGATTTACCGTGTTAAAATTAATGTTTTATTCCCTGATTTTAACAACTTCAGAACTGTAGCTCAAAATTCTGCAATGCGTTTTCAACGAAGTTGGGATAGAAATCTTGCTGAAGAAATAAAAGTTAAAAAGATATATTTCGGCCTGGAAGTGACATCACACACGAATTTGAACTAAAGCCCTTCTCTTTATTTGCATAACGCTCAATAAAAAACAATCCAATGTGTCTTTACTCGCTGATGCTATTCACTGAAATATGTGTAATGAAAAACAGAAAAAAGAAGCGTCATTTAGAAAAGATGTTGAAATATTTAGGAAGTCATGAGCGTACTAAAGCAACAAAATAAGCTGAAACTTGCGTTTCTACATTTTTTAAAAAGTTAAACTGCGATTTTACAGTGCTAAAATTAATGTTTTATTTCTTGATTTTAACGAAAATAAAATTGTAGAGCTCAGAATCCTGAAATGAGTTTTACATCACACTTTTATAAAAACTTGGATTAGGATTCTGTTGAAGGAAAGAAAAGCATTAAAACAACGCTTCTCGGCCTGGATTGGAATCCTCACCCCCCCTAGTCGTTCTATAGAACTGAATCAATTTTGGATAAAGTAATTGACCAAACACTTAATTTTACTGGAATAGAAAAAAAGCGTGGAGGACTTCTTATCAGTTGTCTTAAATTTCTTCCACTTGTTATTCATGCAAAAATGTAAATAGGCAGCCCCCCCCCCCACGCTTTTTTTCTATTACAGTAAAATTAAGTGTTTGGTCAATTACTTTATATACTTGTCATCGAAAGTTTATTTTTAACTTTTTAGTTCATTTTGCTACTAAAACGTGTTTTTTTTTAAAGTTTTTAAACTATTATTTTATTTACTGATCTTCCAACACCATCAAAGATTGTCTAAAACAACGTTTCTGGAACTCTTGCATCGAAAAGTCTCTGGGGAAAAGTTCTGAACCCCATGTCTTATGCTACGTCATCAAAGGTGGCTACAATTGCGTTTTTAGGACTTTAATTCCGAAATTTTTTCCGGGGGAAAGCGCCCGAACCCCCTGGTTTTTAGTATCACTAAAGATATCTAAAATTGCATTTTTGAAGCTCTAATATCAAAACAACGATTGGGGAGAATTCCTGAATCTCATCCTTTCCCTTCAATTAAAAAAAAAAAAAAAAAGGATTACAATCAATTGTGTTTTCGCAAATATACCCTTAAATTTCAAAAAAATTCCGGAGAGGGAACTCCAAATTTAACTTCCTCTTATTAACAACTAAATAGTCTAAAAATGCGTTCCTGATAAAAAAAAATTCGGGGGAAGCCTGCAAACACTCCTACTTATGTGTGAATATTAAACAACTCGATCAACAAACAAATCTATAACTATTTTCAAGTTTTATTCAAAATGCAATTTTAGTATTTCATTATATTCGGTACCTTTCTCTTCATTTTGTTGTTCGGTACCTTTCTTTTATAAGGGAAAAAGTTTAATTGAGAACCAGAATGGCTACTGAAAATACTTCACGAGTCCTCAAACGAATTAAAAGTTGAAGGATTTAATTTAGATAATGCATCCAGAAATATTAGTAAATTTTTTTTTTTTTTTCAATTTTTTATTCTTTATACTCGAAACTTATAACTTTCATTCTAACTTTTTGAACAATACACATTATGTATTCGAAAAAAAAAATGCATTGGTTCTTACTTAAAAAAAAATTGCTTTTATTAGTCCCCCCCCCCTGTAATTTATCATTCAATCGCCCCTCCCAACAGGATGCTCTGGATCCGCCACTGACGGTTATGCACTATTGTAATGAATCTGGGAGTTTACAACACTCTTTGCTAGATGGCAGCACCAAATACGGTCATGTAAAATTTCTGAGTGCGTATTTCAAAAACAAAAATAAAAGCTGAAATCGGTTACCAAAGGGGAGCCAATGATTCTCAAACCAAACCAAAGAATGCATTCATAAAAGGGCCAGGAAGAATGTCCAGGGTCGGCCAACAATTTTTTTGGTCAAGCTAAAAAATAATAATAATAAAATAAAATATCCATCATCCAACCCCAACCCCTGGTATTTGAACACACACATATGAATTTCAACGTCTTGAATTCAAATAATGTTTTTCGCAATCCCGTATTCTGATAGAACCCTACTGGTTGGGTTTCTTGTTTCAAACAAATGGATCAGAATGAAATGGAAATGGAGAAGCAATTCACGCCCGTCATATTATAACTGATGATTTTCTATAGTTTTAATATCTTTCTATCTTTTAAATAGAGTAATAAATCTCAAAGAAAATGTTACAACGTCAAATCGCACAAACTTACAGAGAACAGAACACACGTATTTCGGGGGTTGCGACAAACCCCTTTTCCAGTGCAAAAGGTTTGAGCTTTATCCATAAGCTTAACAAATAACATGTTTGATAAAATGTAAGGTCCATCGTACAGAGAACCAGAGGTAATGTTCTTGTTAAAAAGCAAAAGGGTGCAGTAATATACAAGCGCACGCTATATGAAACTTAACTCATTTATTATTTCTCACTGCAACACTTTCTGTAAGAAGTTTTACATCGCGTATTTATCCAAAATCAATATTAAAGTTGAACAACGAAAGTGAAATATCCCAATAACGAAAATTAAAATTCAACCTTAGAAATTCAGTGCGATTTCTAGAAAAAAAAAAAAAGCAGTGGCGATGTTAGAGAACAGGATGTATGATAGGGTAGGCACTCCGCCTGAATCTTTTTTAAATTTCCGTTTTTAAAACGCAACTTTAAGCTACCTTTGGACAGGTTAAGTGAGGTGGGGGGGGGGTTAGAAAAAGAAAACATTCAAAATTGCTATCTAAAAGATGCAGTTCTTTGATAACGAGGAAAAGGGTCAGGTTGCAGAGCTCTTCTCAGAAAATTTTTGGTATTAAAGCTTTAGTTACCCCAATTTAAGGCTATACAGGGCGGGGGCGGACTGGCTGACTTTGGCCCAGTCGGCAAAAGAATATTTTGGCCCACCTCTGCAAAAATTAACAAAGTTAAATTAAAGTTAAATTCAAGATTACCAGATCTCTATTCTTCCGAGGCGAGCAAAGACATTAAACTACCGCTAGTTCCTATTTTCCTCTAAGTTTCTAAATCAAGTTTTTAAGTTTAAAAAAAAAGAAAATTTTAAAACGTAAAACAAAAATAACACTAACATATTTTTCATGTGCCTTGAAAGTAGGATACTAATGGTTATAAGTCTTAAAAGGTACATATTTCGGCTTCTATACCGACAACATAGGAAGTACACGAGGAAAGGAAGGAACAAGGACGGTTACAAGGGAGAGGCGATGGAGGCTGTCTCCCCTCTTTTCATCGGGGTTCGGCAGCTCCTCCTCCCCCCCTGCATCGGTGGTTTTTCAAAATTGAAGTTCCAAAACCCAAGCAATTTCAGACGATCTTTAGGGATGTTAAAAGAAAGAGTTTGGCGGCCTTCCTCAGGGTATTTTGCAAAATCTAAGTTTAATGACGCGATTGTAAACATTTCAGGCAGGTAGGATTGGGGGAAGAAATCAGTTCAGTGACTGTCCTCCGATAATTTTTCGAAACTGAAGTTCCAAAAAAGCACTTTTTTAGACGAACTTCGATCCTGTTAGGGGGAGGGTATTTCTACACTCCCCCCCCCCCCGGATTTACTACGAAATTGAAGATTGATTTAGAATAACTCTTTCTACGGAAAAAGAAAGGAATACGTTCCGGGACCTCGTTAGATAAATCACCATTTAGTTGTCAGGTTAAAAACGATGTAGTAGTCCCTCCTCCGTCGCCCCCCCCCCGATGCATATGTAAATTAGATACGTAGTAGAGGTGAGTTAACAAATCAACCGCCCCTCCTTGAACAATTTCTGGATCCGCCCCTGGGAAGGAATCAGGTAAATCCAGTGGCGTAGCTAGGGGGGGATGGAGGGGGCGGTCCGCCCCAGGCGGCACTTTTCTAGGGGCGGTAAATTGGCCCTTTTGATGTGGAAGAATTAAATGTATTTTCTAAATAAGGAAATTATGGTTTTAATCTATTACTGCAAGCAAGAAAATCTCTTCTTAAAGCACTCAAAAGGACAAAATAACTTTTCTAGGACATAATGGACAATTTAAGTATTCCTGTAGTTTTCAATTATTCCAAGAAAGTGACACCACAAACGAAGAAAAGTGCGGCGCAAGTCATTTTAAAATAAACATTCCCAGAAAAATATGCCTGTTTCATCACTCAACTTTATGATTGAAAGCTCGATAATAATAAGAAACTCTCTACCTGACTTGAGCCGCTCTTTTCTTCGTTTGCGGTGTCATTTTATTGGAATAATTGAAAACTAAAGGAATAATACTTAAATATTCCATTCTGACCCAGAAAAGTTATTTTATCTTTTTGAGTGTATTATGAAAAGTGCATAGTATTTTTAAAAAAATCTGTTATTTAGACTGTAGAGGTTAACTTCAGGAAGACGAAAACAATGAACTTTTCCAATTTTTGTTATAAAAAGCTAATACAGGATTTTAAGTTTAGAGTTTCTTGATAGTCTGCAAGGTTTATTGCAATGGACAGAATGGCTGGTTTTACAATGGTGTTTTCTTATTGTACAAAAAAAGGGTTGCTATATGTTGGCGTGAATAGTTCTAAGAAAATAACTTCGCCAGGGGCGATAAAGTTACAAACACTGAACATCCCGCCCGGCGTTGAAATATAACATTATTTCAAAATTTCAAGAAATTACACATGACACAAAACAATTTTTAAACACAACAGATAATAGAACATTTTAGAAACATTAGAGAACAAATATGAAAATTACAATAAATTGATTTAGTTAACTGGATGAAATTTGATTATCTGCAAGTGGCAAAACACTAATTTTTGATATTGGTTTTTTAAAAATGCCTTTTGCCGTACGTATTTCGGCAACTCTTACGTTTCCGTCCTGACCTGGAATTAAATTTTGCCTTTTAAACAACCATTTAGATCGCTGTTGTAAATGGCTCAAATAGCTATCTTGCCAATATTTCCAAATAGTTTGGACTATTTTTTGCGTTTTCTGCCACCTATTCTTATTAATCCTTGGTCTATAAAAGGTTTGAGAAATTTTAACTTGCTTGTAGGCATACCTGAAGTTCCCTTTTCCAGTGCCGTTATCTCAGGTGAAAAATACCTTACCTGTAAATTTCTTAAGGGGGTCCGGGACACAAAAATCCTCAAATTTTGCAATTTTTTTTTATAATTTGAAAAATTGCTCCGTTTTTTCCTGCTTAAGAGGACGTTTGAATCTTGTTTCTACCTTAAATAGAACCAAAGTTATAGTTATTTTTGTTGCATGCATCTAACGAATGTGTACATAACTTTAAAACTTTAAACGCGTTTTTCTCCATGATGCAATTTTTCCCGATTTCTTGCATTCAAACTCTTATAAGTCAGGAACCGATACAGATAAAGTAATGAAACTTGGAGCATATCTTTTTCAAGCAATTTACTTTAAATTTTATTCGGCGAATTTGAAAAAAACGTTTACTTCAAAAATTATGATTTTTTTAAAAAAAAGTATCTTCGAATTTTTCGAAATTTTTCTTCAAATATTTTTTATTTTTTATTGAATCTATATTTTTAAAATCGCCGAATAAAAATTAAAGCTTAGATATTTGTGCATACTTTTTTGAAAAAAAAATTGAAAATTGACCAACAATATTTTGAGTTATAGCAATTTAAAGCAACCCCATTTTTTTGAAAAAAACTAATTAAATTTAAATAAAAAAATAATTTTTTTTCATATTTATGTTATGATTTTGCTTATTAAATAAATGATGAATCAGTTCAAAAAATTTCAAGACTCTAAAGTACATAATAAAAAAAATTTCAAAATGTGTCCCGGACCCCCTTAAGAAATGCTTTTCGGCATTTACATATTCTTCATGCGTGAGCGGTCCTGTTTGTTTCACAGGAGATTTGCAATTTCTGCTAAACCTAAAAATAAATGCTAGAATCCTAATTAATTTTTGAAAGTTGTTAGTGATATCTAATAATCTGTCAAAGAAGTTAGAGTCACTACTAGATGTTAATGTCACTTGGGAAACACACACAGGTTTAAACTCCTCGGTGTAGAGTTGATTTGCCAAGTCACTGGAATTTTTCAAAGTCTGCGGATGAGTTAAGTTCATCTTGACAAGATTCGGACCATTCCACCACAGTTCACAAGTAGCAAGAGATTTGACATCCATCCCACGTGAAATCTTGTCGGCTGGATTATCCTCCGACAAAACGTGTGACAATTGGAAGTTCTTGATCATTTGCTGGATTTGCGATACCCGGATGCTTACAAGTGTTTTGAGTAGACTTGAAGAGGTATTAATCCATGCTAGCGCAATAGTAGAGGCTGAATACAGTTCCACAGAGTCTATAATGCAATTTAATAGCGACTAAGACTTTTTGCGTAAGTTTGGATAGAAGCAAACATGCAAAAAGCTCGAGACGAGGTATACTCATGAATTTGGTCGGGGAAACTAGTGATTTACAGTTGCTTCTTTATTTCGTTGGTTTGGGAAACAGTTTTCACATATATAACTGCACCATAAGCCTTTGAAGATGCATCTGAAAAACCTTGAAGTATAACAGACTTGGTGTCGGATTTTAAAATACATCTAGGCATTTCGATAGATTGTAACTCAGGGAATGTTTTGACGAAGTTGTACCATTGCTCCGAAATTTCTGGAGGGAGCGTTTCATTCCAGTCTAATTTAAGTAGCCATAATTGTTGCATAAATATTTTTGCCTTGGAGATGACAGGGCCTAAAAGTCCAAGTGGATCGTAGGTGCGTGCGATTTCCGAAAGTACATCTCGCTTGGTGAAATTGCGATTTGGATTGTTGCTAACCTTGTATATAAAAGAATCACTTGAGCTATTCCAAAGCATTCCTAGCGTTTTAACTACAATTTCCTCAGAATTTCTGTCCAGAGGAAATTCCTGAAGTTCGGTCGTAGAACCTTCGTTGCTGCACTACTTGAGTAAATTCATGCCTCCTGTTTGGAGAAGTTGCGCCAATTCTAACTGAAGATTCAAAAACTCCTTCAAGTTGGAACTACCAGAAAGGCAGTCATCCATGTAGAAATGCCGAAGAACGGCTCTGGATGCGAAAGGAAAGTCCTTTCCCTCGTCTAATGCAGGTTACTGTAAAACTTTCGTTGCTAAGTACGGAGCAGATGCAGTCAGTGGCAGATCCAGCCGACTGTTTTGGGAGGGGCTATCCGAACAAACTCCCCAGGGCCGAATTTAGCTCTATGCCGCCCCTAGGCAAATTTGAAATCTGCCGCCCCCCCCCCTTAAAAGAAGCAAAATATCCTTGACTCAAAAAAACCTTAAAAAGTGTTCCCCAGATTCAAACTGTCAAATTTATGAAGAAATGATGCCTATTCACATTCTGAGGCGCCCCGATGAAATGATCACAGTGATGTCCCCAAAAAATATTTATTCGGCAAATACCATGATTGAAAAACATTTGACTTTCATAAGATGTGTGAAAGTAATCATTATTAATACAAATACAAAGTGATGACCAGCAACAGGCTCTGGGCCCAGCTAGACTGGTCCTAGTCAATTTACAATCCCCAGTGAAGATCAATGGCCCTTTTAAAACTATCTACTCCCTTGCTCATTACCACCTCTTCCGGTAAGCTGTTCCAAGGTTCCACCACCCTGCTAAAATAATAATAATTCCTAATATCCATGTTAGCCTGAGATTTAAATAGCTTAAAACAATGACCCCTTTTCCTGCTTTCAGTGCTAAACTTCAGCCCCGTAACATATTTCATTTTAATAAATTTAAACAACCGAATCATGTCTCCTCGGTCTCTTTGCTCAAGACTGTACATTTTTAGCATTCTAAGCCTGGAATCGTAGTCTAAATGAGAAAGTCCATTTATTAGCCTTGTAGCCCGCCTTTGAACCCTTTCCAATACATTAATATCTTTCTTAAGATAAGGAGATCAAAACTGAGCAGCATACTCCTAATGAGGTCTGATAAACCCAAGCATATTATTGGCTTTGTTACTAGCTATGCTGCACTGTTGGCTAAACTTTAAATCTGACTTATTAAGTCGCCCAGATCAGTAACTTTTTCTGCCTGACTAATGACTGAACCTTGCAAATAATAACTTATACACTTATTTCCCTGCCCTAAATGTAGCACTTGACATTTCCCCAACATTAACAGCCATACCTTGTTTATCAGCCCACTCAGTAATATGATCTAGATCCTATGATCTGTCATTATACATTGGAAAATTAGAAGAGGAAGGGTGCTCTTCTAGCTCTTTAGCTGTCCAGCCTAAAAATGCACCTTTAGGTAATGATTGTTTACATTAAAGGAAGTGTGAAGGTGCTTAAAATCCTTCCTTCTTGGAAATATTTTGCCTTTGAGGCTCTAAAAATTCGATTTTTAACTATATTTATACATATTTTAGAAAGGGATGGAAAATTCATAAGCTCCTCCAAAAAACCTCCTTTTAAAACTATCATCACGATATAAACTAGGGAGGGAGGGGGTATTATCAAAATTCGTTTGTAATTGAAGTGACAAAAAAATTCATTTAACTTGCTTTTAAGCAAGTTAATTCAGTTGACATTTTTTCCAAAAAAGACTTGAAATGCAATTTTTTGCTACATATCTAGACATTTGTGGAAGAGCGTGGGAAAAGGGGGTTCTCCTCTTAGTTTCGAAATTAAAACCATAAAAACGAAAATTTAGGCTCTCTTTGGTCTTGTGAACAATAGGTATACTCTGAGAACCGCAGCATTTAGAGATCGTCCAAGTGTCTGTAGTTGGAATAAAGAAATGATGCAAAAGATGGAGAAAATTTTTGGAAATAAAAGTTTTGTTTTGAGGATAGGGATATAATTTATCTCCCAATTAAGGCCTATACTTATTTTTCAATAAAATACATATGTTAAATTTTGTTATCTTCTCATAATATTTTTTTCTTTTTTTCCTTGAAAATATTCCTACAATCACAAAGCTTTGGGAGGGGCCATGGCCCCTTGGCAGATAGATCTAGAGATCCACTCTAGATCCGTCCCTGAATGCAGTTCCATACGTGACAGTTTGTAACTGGTAAATTTTAGTTGGTGCAAATTCACTCTCTTTCCATAATATTTTTTGTAGCTTAGTTTGAGAAGAATCTACTTCAATCATCCTGAACATTTGTTTAATGTCAGTGGTAAATGCGTAAATATACTTTCTAAATCTAATTAGCATTGAAAAGAGATCTTCCTGATTTACTCAATAAATCATTCAAAGAATGTCCGCTGTTTGTTTTCGCACATGCGTTGAAGACTACGCGCAATTTAGTAGTTTTGCTGTCTGGTCGAAAAATACCGTGATGAGGGAGATAGTACCTGGCATCTGTTCCCTTATCTTTTTATTTCTTTCATGTGATTCAAAGTTTTGTATTCGTTAAGAAATTTGTATACCGCGCTTTCATAGCCGGATCCCGTTCTAATCGTTTCCATAGTTGATCTAACCTTCTAGATGCCGTTCGTTTAGAATTTCCTAGCATGACTTCAGAACATTCTGGTTTGAATGGCATTTGAACTACGTATATACCATCCGAATTCCTTGAAATGCGTTTTTGCGAAGTGTTCATTGCAGTAGTTTAATTCATCATCACTACAGGGCGTGTGATTTTCGACTTCTTCGATTTCCCAGAACTTAAGAGTAATATTGAGAGTTTCGAAATTTTTTGACAAAAAACAGTGTTTTGTGGAATGATCAGAGCTGCTGTCTGAAATGCTACCCGAAACAAGACAACCAAAACAACTCGATTGTAAATTCAAGTTATCTTTCAGCTTTCTTTTATCTGCCTTTAAAAATGCGAAGAATAATTCTGCCCCCAAAAGAATATCTATTTTTTGCGGAATATAAAACGCTGGATCTGCTAAGCATATATATTGTTTGGAATGTTTAAATGAGCGATATTAATTTTCTTAGAAGACGTGAAATCTGTGATTTTTGGAACAATTAATAAGTCGATTTCCCAATGCGAATCATCCCCTTTATTAGATAAGTGAGCTGATATCTTCTTCTTAATATTTAGCGCTGAATCATTTAATCCATTTATCGGAATATTTATTTTTTCCTTTTTCAAACCCAAAGCTTCCGCTGCCCTAACAGAAATGATTGAACTTTCACTTGCACAATCCAAAATTGCGCGTAAGCCCTTTTTTATGCCAGTAGAATCTCTAACAAACTATTACTGTATTTATCAAAACAGTTTTCTCATTCACATAGTAAAGAAAGAGACGCGAGTATTTTCTGACATTTGCGAGTCAAATTCAGAATATTGCTTATGTTCTGTTATTGGCTTAATCCTTGCGATTCAATCTGAGGCGTTCCCGTCGTACCACCGCAATCTGCGTTATTTTGTCTACTGTTTATGCAGTTTACGTATTTATGAAGTAAAGTATGATGATTCAAATTTTTCTTACAAACGAAGCAAGAACTTTTCGAATTACATTGGGAGACTAAATGACGATCGCTTAAACAGTTGAAACGAAGCCGATGTTTTTTAACTAGATCTAGCCTTTCGGATAATTTCATTACTTTAAATTTATCACAGTGATACAATTGATGTGTTTTTTGGGTTTTACACGCGAAACATATTTTCGAAATGTTATTAGATTTAACAATAAAGGATTTGGATTTACCGCACTAACACTATTTAAGATTTGACATCTTCTTTCTAAAAATTCCAGCAATGCATCAAAATCTGGAACTTCATTATCTTTCATAGTTCATATTGCTTTCTTGTTTCGCGGTCTAATTTTTCTAGAACAACATTCAATAAAATTGCATTAGATAATTTGTTTCTTGCGTAATCTAAGAGTTTTAGCGATCTGAGGTTTTTCTTAACGTTATCCAAAATGATACGAAGATCTTTAGCAGATTCGTGTTTAATTGGTTGAATATTAAGAATGTTGTCAATGTGACAGTCGACAATTATTCTTTTGTTTTCGTATCTTTGTTCTAAAGCTTTAAAGAGTGAAGGAAAAACTATCGTCAGTTGTTTCTAGAATTTTTGCTTCTCCCTTTAATGAACCGCGTAAGTAATGAAGCTTTTCACTTTCAGAAAGTTCGGGAATTTCATTTATTAGGCTATTGAATTGAGTTTTGAACACTTTTTTGGCTGGTCAACATTCATCGAATTAATTTCTTGTGTAGAAGTATCAATACTTTGTTTTAGTTGAGAGTCACTGTAATGCTGTAACTTCAGTTTGTTAATAGATGATTTCAAGCTTACCTCCAAGTTTTGAATATCTTCGTCCACTTGAGACAATAAGTCTTCACATTCCTCAAATTGCTTTTCGGTGATGATTTTGTAGAATTCATCTTTTAGCGTATCAAATTTTTGATGTATGTTCAGCACTGTCTCAAAAAGAGCTTCTCGTCCTTTCTTTCAGCGAGGGCAATAGAAATCTTGGTGATTTGCCCTTTAATGTTACGGCGCTTGCTGTTTAACGAGGTGATGTCCGCCATTGCAATTTATAGCGATTGTGTAATTTAACTTAATTGTATATTTGCGAGTTGACTTGAATTTTATAACTAATTGAAATTTATCATATACGGGTCGCTTAGGACCAAAATGTGCGGTACTTAGATGAAATAATCTTCAAGCGAGTGAGTGGACTGTAAGCGTTTATTGCAATGGACAGAATGGCTGATTTTACAATGGCGATTTTCTTATTGTACAAAAAAAAAGGGTTGCCATACGTTGGCGTGAATAGTTCTAAGAAAATAACTTCGCCAGGGGCGATAAAGTTACTAACACTGAACAAGATTCAAATTATCGTAGTCCAGACTTGCTTTCCTGTATGCGCTTCTGAGATGAAAGTACTCGTATAGCAATATAGACCAATGAAATCTCTTTCCAACCGACAGCATTTAGTTGAGTCTATCACAACCAGTGAATACCGGGGCGTGTACAGATATTTTGGGGTCCGTTACAAATGACTTTTACGCGCCTCCCTCCATCTTGTTTACACCTACGTCCCTACATATATTTCACCCCTCAATAAAAAATCTCGGAACCGGGCCAACAGCCCCCCCCCCCCCCTTGTGCATGATCTCGCCTCAGAGCAACAGTAAGATATCTAATCCCAGAAATAACACTAAAATATCTTACTCTTGCTCTGAGCGACGATTTATCAACACCCCAGAGCATGGCCTACGCATTTATGGCAGGGCCGGGGCTGCTTTGTCTGATGGTTGGAAGCCCTTCAATTTTTGTTATGTACAAATATAAGTTTTTAACTCTTTTTTTTTTTGTCTCGGGCCCTTTTTCAGGTCACATCAGACCCAAATTTCTCAGTTCCCCTCCTATTTGCTCAATGTGAGAGCCATGGACCCTTGAGCTCTAAAAACTAGTGAGAAAGTTGATAAGAGAGGAAAAAATTCGCACGTGTGGACTTCGGCTACTTATTTACTTTGTCTCTGCTAAGGATGGAAAAAAATAAAATTGTTTCCAAATGCTTTTTTCGCATAGAGTAAACAAATTACATGTTTTTTTTTCATTCTGACACTATAAAAACTGTTAGGTGTGAATTTAAATCTATTAATTTCAATAAAGAATTGCTGGAAGTGGTCCACTTGGCGCTTGGCCCAGTCGGGTATCCCCGACTAGCTGACCTGGCCAGTCCGTCCCTGATACAGGGTGTTCCGTTTTAACCTGCAAGACCTTTATTTTCGCTACCGTTAGTCCTAGATGTATACTTCCAATTGCAAAATTGTTAAAAATTAGATGCAGGATTAAGACATTGAAAGTTTGAAGTAAAAATAAAAATTCGTCAAAAAATACAAAATTTAACTTTTTGTACTGGCCCTAGGTCCCCTAACTTATATTTAGGCAAAAAATATGCATCGAAAAATAATTCTAACAAAAAAGTGAAATTAATACGAGCA
This sequence comes from Uloborus diversus, assembly GCF_026930045.1. Taxonomy (NCBI): domain Eukaryota; kingdom Metazoa; phylum Arthropoda; class Arachnida; order Araneae; family Uloboridae; genus Uloborus; species Uloborus diversus. The sequence goes on along the minus strand of NC_072733.1, from coordinate 181,915,733 downwards.
ATATTCACCGAGATATGAAATGCAGCGTTTTGTGACTGAGACCAGTTTTCCCTCACCGTAAATAACACCTTTTGGGGGAAAATATAGCGGTTAACAAGTGTTTAAAATGATATATGTGCATAGAGTGTGGTTTTTCAAACTGTTCGAGGTTTTGTCGTGTGTTTATGTGTCTCACGGCATAACATTTGCATTTATTTTTGAATAGCAATGAAAAATATAAATACCTTGTTTTTCTTACTTTGACGACCTGTCATTCTTCTACAAGGGCGATAAGTTCCGATCTCCTCTTCTGTATGGTAACATGTAATGAGTAATAGCAACATGTACTGAGAGAATACAAAGCCTTTTTTAAAAAAAGGGGGAAAAATGGCGAAAAAAAAGTGATGTAGAAAGGGGCAGTTGTCCCCCCTTCTTTATAGGTCCGAAGAGATGAAATCAATCGGTGCGAGGTTGGGTCTGTTAGGAGGGCAAACCTGCCACTGAAAACGCTGTAACAAATAGGACATAACTATAGCCATATGTGGTCAGACAACAACAAAATGCTTGCTGGGAGCAGTTTCGGTCCTTTTGTAGCAAATTACTTCTCGCAATCTACCCAGCATGGCTTAGTAATGGGCAGCATTTACGGTTGACCATGTTTCTGTCAACTCAGTCATCTTCTGACATTTTGTCCTGACAGTGGACACCCAGCTCCATCTACCGGCACTGTTTGGAAGCTTTTTTTATGATATGTTGTTACACATTAAATATTTTAATAAGCAAATTGTCAATAGCAGGGGTTCCCAAACTTTTTAGAGATGAGGAACCCTTAGAAGAATTAGAATTTTCTCACGCCACCCTAGTCAACCTCTTTTTGTACCATGGACATGTCCAGGCCCTCCTCTCCTTGTCCTACATTACCCCAGGGTACAGCAGCATCCAGTTTGGAACCTGTGGTCTATAGCAAACTTTTCTGACATGTATATGCACACAACTTAGCATGTTGTTACAACAAAACTCTCTTCTCTAACTTTTATGTAAATTCTCAATTAAAAATTTTTCAAATGGTACATTTTTGGTGTGATTAGAGCCATAACTAATCAGCACCTTTTCCTGGTGAGATCTACCTGGGTACCCCAGCCATGAATTCCTCTCCCCCCAGAAGCAGTTGGTACCAAATCTAGTAAGTCCAATACCTTTTGAAGTCATAGTAATCTTTCTTTCAATGCTTGTATTATTTTTTTAAACATTGGAGTCCTTCTAGACCAGCGCAAGTTCCATTAGGATCACTTGAACTGATTTTTGAATTACAGTGCCTGTATGAAAGTGTTTACTCACATGCAGGTATACACACAGATTGGCATTTTGCAAAATTCATGCTTCTCTTAACACTAGAAGAATGGATAGGGCTTTCGTAACTCCTCTCATAGTTTGTGATACAATGAACAAAATAACTGAATGCAAATAAATTTTCTCACTTTTCATAATATGATCCAATTTGAGAGCCTGTTTAGTCATTTAGTCATTAGCCTAACATAAGTAAATATTGAACCTCATACCTAGAAAAATGGGATTAGACACAATGGCTCTTGAGATACTTAATATTAAAAATGAAGACACTTTTTCGATTTCTTTCTACTTGCTGTAACATGAATTCACTCTAATAAAACCTTTACCATCCTCTTGTTGCAGTAGGATGTAATTTAAAATGATAAATACTGTGGACTGCCCACCAGCAGAACGGCAGGGATTGCTCTTTAAATAAGGAACTACCTTTAGATTTTGGCATATAAATGTAAGATTATAGAGAAAATGTGTGAGGCATGTTGACTCAATGAGGAAGAAATTTTAAAAGAATTCACTCAAAAATAGGAAGAGGTAACACTGGATCCTTCAGTCTTTCAACATGTATGGTAATTTTAGATTTTCTGGAGATAAGATGTGCATATTTGTCAGTTTGAAAATCAAACATTTTCAGTACCAGCCAGCTGTATATAATTAAAAATGTTTCAAATAATTTTTAACTGTTGCAATAAAATCTACACTGGATCTTTCAAGAAAATCAGACTACCTCTAAGACATTTTTTTAAACTTTTTTTATTTCAGATCAAATACAACATCTCTTTAAAATGAAAGATGATATGGAATAAATATATGAATACTTGGTGTGAGCATCAGGGTCTGATTTTCCGAAATGAAGGCCCAGCGCAATGGCTTTGGTTGAGAGCTTCTACTCAATTCATTTTGAAATTGTTCTCTGGTGGTTTAACACTTGTGCTAAACATTGCTAGTGATATGTTTTGAGTGTGTTCCTATCCTCGATGACAGAGCGGCACGGCTAGCTCACGCATTGGTGCAGATGAGCTGGCAGATTCAATTAACGCTGATGAAGTGGTTGCAATTTCTAATGCCCTCTACTGTATATTTTTGAAAACTTATTAGATCCTGAGGAAGTAAGGGAGCAAGTCCGAAAATGCCAGAGAAAAAAGAAGTATTGATAACAGTTACATTTTGTTTCGTTAAGAATTGTTAAGAATTATTTTCCATTAAAAAAACTAAATTACATAACTAGGCACCAAGTGTTATTTTGAAAGAGAGAGAGAGAAATTAACAAAAAATTTAAATACTTTTGCAAATGTATGAATGTAGGTTGATTCAAAAAATTTAAAGCGAATTGATTTTTTTTGCAAGCAATTTTTTTTTTTTTTTGACATAAAGGTTATTGATATAAGGGGTATTTTTTTAATATTTTAAATCAAAATTGTAAACATTGTTTTAATTTTTCTGGTAATGAAATAATTATAAAAACTATTTTTTTCAATAATGAAACCAAAAGCATTCTCAATACAGTCTGTTCCAAATGAAAATTGCTTTAATTTTATCATTTATTTTAGCTACTCTAGTCATGAAACTTTGTATTGGGAGAAATTTCTGTTGTGGTTCAGTTCTATCTTTCCTTACTTATGGAAAAACTGTGCTTGACTTTTCAATTTATACATTAAAAGCATTGATAGTAAGGAATCACTGAAAATAAAAATGCATGAGAGTTTGATAGGATGAATTGTTTATATTTACCTATTACGCAACAATTTTCCATTTTAATGAAAAACGTATTTTGTTTTGAGACAATTGTTTTAACCACTAAAAAAATGTTTCAAGTATTTAAATACTTAAGCTAAGTGATAGTGACAACGATAGTATTACAATTCAATTTTGGTACCTAGAAAAGTAAGCTTGCTTTGTTCAGGATGAACCTTCTTGTCATTCTTTAAAAAAAAAAGATAATTTAGGAGCCTTCTTCTGAGAGCCTTTGCGTGTGCCTTAAATGCCCTTTCGTAAATCAGGCCCTGGTGAATATACACAGCATCTTTGACATATTTCGCTACTATTGCACTTTTTCACCTAAAAACAGTTCTTTGATATACAAAGATAAATATAAAATCTGGATTGCTTGTTTATTGCTATAAAATTTTTCTTGTGCTCTTGTGAAATACTCTTTAATAAATATAAGTGTCCAATACTCTAATAGAAGTATTATTGACAAACATTGAACTGTAAGAAATCATTAAAATTATCATTACAAATTATATTAGTCAAGTCACAAGTTAACTGAAGCTTTAAAGGGTTGTATCTTAAATAAGTCAACAAAAATATGAGCTGATAATTAAGATTTAAGCAACACAATACAATCAAACCTCATAATTTTTGTCTCCCCAACTCATTTGTTATTATTATTATTATTATTATTATTATTATTTTGAACAGTTTCCAATATTATATAACATTCAGTTATTTTGAATATATCAATAACTTTTAATAAACAAACCAAAAACAATGTTATTTTCATCATTATATTAAGTTTCTGTAGTAAAACTTAATGTATTACTGACAAAGAATAAACTAAAAAAAATGCATGCAAACATAAAACAGGAGTGATTGCAAAATAAGGTATGCATTTTAAGTGATGACTTGTTTCATCAATCTCTTGGTTAGTTTTCAATGAAAAATACATTTTTTTAAAAAGAGCCTAAAAATTAATGAACTAAACCACATATATGTAAATGGCATCAAATTTTCTAAAATTAAAATTTTAGTTTGAAAAAATACAGTATTAAAAAAAATATAAAAACTAAGTGATAAATGCATTGTATATATTTTAGAAAATACTTGTTACTTAATTTTATAGTATTATTTTCCAAATACAATTCTAAGTTACTCAAACTTAATCTTACTAACAACAATGATACAAGAATCAAAATTCGTTGAGCTATTGCAATATTTTGAATATCAGTTTTTGGTTCTTACTGGTGGGTGGAATAGTGAGGCTTGATTGTATTTAAACATACAAAGAAATTTAAGAAAATAACAGTTGTTCCCTAGCACTGCATTGTAGTTTTCAAAATTTATGTAAAATAGAAAACAAGTTACATTTCACTTTTTTTGGAAACTTTATTCTTTCATGTGGTATTATAGAAAGGCAAACATTTAAGTACTGAGAATAAAAAGTGATGAAATTATGAAATTAGTGCTAATCACCGAGTTTATCACAAAGTATCTCTAGAAGTTTTTAAAGTATAACAATCAATATGTACAGAGCAATCACAGTTATGAATTTTTAGTGCAGATACTTTTGAAAGAAAGAATATATGATATTAATTCAAAACTTAGGTTTTTTATTAAAAATTAGACTTGAAGCAAATAAGTTATTGCTTGAAATAGTGTTTACCGTGAGAAATAAAAAGGAGTTTTTATGAATGTCATGCATGGTTATTGTTTACTTGCCAGGTGCAATGTATCAAATAAAATAGTACTATTAAAGCAATAAATAGCAATTGAATTCAGTTTCTGATGCTTTGAAACACACTCAATGGATAAGAACATTTGTAAAATACCGTATTTCCCTACTTACAAAACAAACTGTAATTCATGAAGTTGGAATCCAAGAAAAACACTTGGATTGGACAGAAAAAGGATCAAAGTACCTACAGTAAAAGCAAATTTACACAATAATGGTGGAACTGCAATATTAAAATATTTGCAACAGTATTTATCCATAAAATACAAAAAATTCATCACATCTAAAATCATAAAATTTTTACATTATTCTGGCTCAAACCATGTCATTATCAACATTTTCAATAAAGTAAAGTCATTTTCTATGACAAATGAGAGGTAAAATATATAAAAGTAATTCTAACCAGAGAATCAGACTGGGTCTCAGAAGACAAAGTTAACCCTCAGCCCATAAAATGCATGATGGAATAAGGGCACATTTTGGTGTATAAAAAATGCAGGGAAATACGGTAGTGCTTTGAATTATGCTTCACAAAAACTTTTTTTCAAAATATAACCATAAAGAATAAGAGATACTTAAAACACATAAAATTAAAAATAAGAAAAAAAAAAAATCACTTAGCATTGCATTTAAACATAAAAACATAAAAAACTTGTTAGAACTAAAAATGGGAAAAAACATATAAAATTTAAATTACCAATGGAAAAAAGTAAAAGTTTCAAATAACTTAAACAGGAAAATATTTTAAAACAAAACATAAAGATCACAAGTACATGTAATAAATGAAACCTGAAAAAAAGATGCGCACCATCATGAAACTAGCACATTTGATCACTATAAGTATTTGTAGACGAAGTTTTTGTTCTTCTGGTGAAAATGTATAAATGTATAAAAAATATTACCATATAAGATAATCAAGTATTTAGGATAAGAAAGTACACTAAAATTTAAAAATGAAAATCAAAAATAAAATAAAAATGAAGCAAAAAAAGAAGAAAGGGAGAGAGAGAGAGAAGAAAAAAAAAAGCAACATTTCACTTTCATGGTAAAATTAGATTTTACTGGGTTCACTCATATATGAACTTAGATTTTTGCTTTGTGTTGATGCTATGAAGTTGTAAAATGCTTTAGTAAAAGAAAACATAAATTTCATTGAATTATGCTTCTCTGTATTGAAAATGGCTTATCACAAATTTGAACAATTAGTTGCCAAAAGGGGAAAAAAAAGAGAAAAATTTATCTTTAAAAAATGACTCTTTCCTTTATTTTAAAAACTTTTTAAGAAAATGAGGAGATAGTGAAAAAATAAGCAGACTGTACATCTGTAAGTATGTACAAGTTCAAAATGTAACTTTGGGTATAGCTAGACATTTTGCTGTTTCTGGGAAATCTTATATATTTTCCCACCAAAATATCTTTTCCTTTGTCTTCAGCACTTGAGGATTGTTCAATTTCTACAGCTGCAACACTTTTATGCACATCTTGATCTAAAATAGACAATAGGATTTACAATGAAATTGCTTTTAAGTAGAATATGCTAAGTACTTAAATTATCTAGAGCATAAAAAGGTTATTTCATTAAAACTTTCATAACAGGCATATGGAGTAAGAAATTTAATGAGTAGGGTCTTATCGCAATTCGTTATTGTGAGAAAAATCGAATCTACCGCCAACCCTTAGCGATTTCTCACAGATAAAAAAAATTCTAAGCTTCAATTTGAGTCTTCAATTAGGCTTTAAGCCCTAAAAACAAGGAAGATCAGAAATATAAAATTTTGATTTAAGCTAAGCCTTAGTGAAATGTCTTGTATTTAACAGAACAATTTTGAAAATACAAAAAGCCTAAAATGCATCACCTGGTCACAAAAGAGCAACATTAATTAGCATTTCCAACAAAATTGAACAAAAATGAACTATTAATGGCACACATATTATTCTGCAATACTAATGCATCTGCTAGGAATTCATACGGAGCTGTTAAAAAACACCTCGGGCACACAACTTAGAACGGAATAAAAACCGAACCAACTGGCAAAATAAAGCATTTTATCTAATTTTTTTAACTCCTCCTACTTCAATGCAAAATATGCTGTATAATATATAACCTAAAAACTAACACACGGCTAAGAACCATTTAGTTCTTCACCGCATCATAGTACACAGAGCTCATAGCAAGTGGAAAAAAAATATATAGAAATTTGGTAACAAAATATATAGGAGTTCAAAAAGAAAAAATATAGGAGTTTGGTAGAAAAATATATAGGAATTTCGAAAATAGTATAGGCTCTAGTATGTTTAAAGCAATGTACAAAAAAAGAAAACTCAGCGTCATTATCAATACACATGAAGCCATAGCAATGTGAAGAGTAACGGATGTGAGAGTAAATGCATTTTCGTACCCACGGCCGCTTATAGTATAAATCATGTTTGTTTAAAACAATTTTGATTCAATTAAGCAAAATTGTGTGTGAGTGTTTTTTTTTTTTTTTAATGTGGAATTCTACACACAATTTAAGAGAACTTCATTAAATTTTTAGTCAAACAAGATACTATTAGAAATATACTACTCACTCCAAAATATCCATTCGCTGATTATTTAAAGGATTTTATCACAAAACAGGATGAAAAAGCAATTACAAAATTCAGATTTTAACAGATGTTGTTCGAAAAATGTATATCTTATTGATTGCTAAAACTAGATAATAATTAATTTGGACATTCTTTTTTTTTTAATGTCATAAATGTACCCTTAGTCCTCGGTATTGGTACCTCATTGCTTCAATGGTAACACTAACGATGAGAAAGCTGAGAGCACAGAAGTCCTGTTGACTCCATGTCTCTCTCCGTCTCACTGGTTTTGTTGGACTTTTCCTAAGAAAACCATAACAAAATGTGTGCATTACTTTGCCTCCCCTTCATTTCACTATTTACAGAAAACAAAGCTAATTTTACCAAATGAAGCCATAGAAAAAAAAATGTGTTAATGCATCACATTTGCAGGGGGGAGGGGAGGAGAGAGAGAGAGAAATGGTCAGTATCATAGGCTTGATTCATTTAAGAGGCATGTTTGATTCAAATATTCAACAATTTTTTAATGTTAAAACTGGATTTTGTTTAGTTTTTGATGAATTGATTCATATTAAAGTGGCTGATTCAATTACACAGCGCTCACTGTAATGGCATTATCCATAACTTAGTTAATGTGTGCATAACACATGTATAAAGGGTAAATTTGACCTAACCTGCCAAACGAAAGGGGGTGATAGAAGAGCCAAAGTGGGGCATAGGACTTATCATTATTCTGTACAATTTGTAACACCGTAACCAAGTTACAGTAGATAGAGAAAAATGAGCCAAAAAATAAATAAATAAATAAATAAATAAATAAATAAAATAAAATAAAAAATAATAATAATCTGAGATTAAGACCAATTCCTGAAACTTTTGGAACATATACACACAAAATAAGTACTTATTTGCAAAAAGCAGACAAAATCATATAAAATGACACTTTTTTCATCGAGATAGTTACATTATTTAGCAAGCTACAAGCTTTGAAACATTCGAAGTACTCAAAGTTGAATTGGTACCAAAATCTATACAAGCCATTTTCAAATACAATCGTTTGAGCTACACTGGTGTGCAAAAATTAAGGACGAGACAGTTTTTTCAATATAACTTTGTACAAAAGCTTTCCAAATCAACACATTTAATACCGTAAGATCCCCAATACGTAAGGACATGTGTAATGTAAGCAACACTTACTAAAAGAGAAATCAGAGGGATAAAAAGAAGCTTTATTGAAAAAGTAGCATGGTGGGCAATGGGACTGAAGGCCGAAACATCCCTGTGATGGGTGTCCAACAAGAAACATCTGGTCTTTAGTAGGGGATATGATCTCCCCCGACTGCTAGGCAGGTTTTACAGCGTCTGCCCATGCTGAGAATGAGGGTGTCAATGAGTTGTTGAGGCATTGCTGCCCATTCGTCTTGCAGCACCAATCTAAGCTCCCGAATCGTTACTACTGGTAACAGGGGCGTAGCTAAGGGGGGGGTTTTGGGGACAACCCCCCCCCCCGAAAAGTTAGTCTCAAAAAAAAAAAAGAAGAGAAAGAAAAAAAAAAAGAAGAAAAGGAAAAAATTCCAAGCGATAATATATATATATATATATATATATATATATATATATATATATATATATATATATGTATATATATATATATATATATATATATATATATATATATATATATATATATGTATATATATATATATATATATATATATATATATATATATATATATATATATATATATATATATATATATATATATATATATATATATATATATATATATATATATATATATAAAAGAAGTAACCCCCCCCGAAAGTCGGGTCTAGCTACGCCACTGACTGGTAAGGTACGAGCTGCCAAGCGTCTGCCTAGAAAATCCCATACATGCTCGATGGGATTGAGAACCGGAGATCGTGCCGGCCAATCCATACGTTCAATATCCTCACTCTCCAAGAGCTGTTCGGCAGCTACTGTGCGATGACATGGTGCATTGTCGTCCATGAAAAGGAACTGCGGACCCATAGCACCTTTAAAAAGACGCACATATGGAAGAAGAATCTCGTTACAATAACGGGTCCTGTTGACTGAACCTGCGTCGAAGATGTGAAGGTCTGTACGACTACCAAGCATGATGCCTCTCCAAACGAGAACACCACGACCTCCATACCTGTCCCTTTCAATGATGTTCGAGGGATGATTGCCGCTTCCCCGCTCTCTCCAGATGAGTATGCGATGAGAATTGCTATTCAGACTGAATCTGCTCTCATCTGTAAAGAGTACTCGTCCCCATTCATTGTCTCTCCAATTCCGGTGTTCCCGGCACCTCAGATAACGCCTTTTCTGATGGGCAGGCGTTAGAGGTACACACTGTATAGGGCATTGTGCAAACAGACCACCACCGTGCAGTCTTCTGGCCACGGTAAAACGCGATATCGGTCGTCCAGTCGCCTGTGTCGTGTGTCTAGCGATTTCTCCCGCTGTCTGCCGCCTGTTTCTTCTGGCCTGTAAGACAATATACCGGTCATCTGCGGGAGTGTTTCCTTGTGGACGACCACTACTGAACCCCCGGATAGCTGTTCCTGTAGTTTAAAATTGTCTCCAAAGTCATGAAACGATGCTGTGAGCAATTCCAAACTCTGCAGCCACACTTGTAACACTACCGCCTTCCTCCAACTTCCCAATGATTCAACCTCGGGTAAAAGCATCCAGATATCGTCTAACAGATTGATTATTCACCATTTCTCGCTGAGGCAGCAACTCGGTGTGATTTTAACTGCTATACGGCGTGCAATCTCTTTGCCAGAAATACTGATCTTACACCGACAACATGCTTTATACTACTCAGACACTCCCCCATTACGTCTGCCTGCATATCTGCGCATGTGCTACCGTACATCACCTTACTTAATCTCCTAATTGGTCTTTCTGTCCGCTCTGCCTCTTCGTTCAGCTGATATGCTAATTTTTCGACTTTGTCCTTAATTTTTGCACACCAGTGTACCATCGTTCATTTGAACTACATATAAGATTATATACGACAAAATTAAAAACTTTCAAAATCTTTACAGCAGTACACTTAAAGTTAACATGACATACTATTAAAATTACAAAGTAAACTCATTAAAAGAAAAAAAATAATTGAAAACAAGTTAAAAGTTGCAAGCAAAATCATCTATATTTTGTATATTTCACAGGGTTTTCGCTACGGTCGCATTTCGGCACTATCTCAATTGCAAAAATAAAACAATGCATTTTCTTTTTTTTGCTCAAAAAAATAAATAAATAAATAAATAAATAAATAAAAATAAATAAATACATAAAATTAATAATTTAAAAAAGCCAAAAATGTATGATCCTAGAATGGAAGCAGGCATGGGGATAGTCAACTTAATCTTTTTTAAGTCTTAGCTAAGATGTTTAAACTACTGTCTAACTCAATAATACTTGGTCTTATCTGGCATTATGTCCCCTCACTAACTGCATTATTATGAGGAGGGGACTGCAAAGTTCTAAAAACCAATCACGGCATTAAGAGAGATATGAAAATGTTTAACATTTTAGCATTTTGCTAAAACTTCCCCCCAATTTTAGCTTTTATACTAAAGAACTTTTGAACCCAGCTTAAACCCTGATATTTCATAAAAACAAAAATAATTAAACAGAAGTTTAGTACATATGCCAATATTAAAGATGTAAGAGTGCACAGAGCAGTGAAGAAATTTAACATTTGACTAAAAAAAATATAGGAGTTAGTGAGACAATATCGGAAATATTGGAGAATATCTGACAAATTGTAAAAATATAAGAATAAGGACGTGTAATGCTTATCCTTTAAATATATATTTATTTTTGTAAAAGAAACTACATGAACATTAAAACTAGCAAAAGGCTACTAAAAGATTAAAACTTTAAAAGGTAAAAAGGAACATTTTAGAAGATCGCTGTCGAGCGAACCACACTGCAGGCAAGCTCTCAAGGAACAAACTCGCTTCGACGGAGCGCTCGTGTGTTATCTCTCCCGAGCTGAGTTGACTAGAGCGCGTGTGTTCGCTGCTGATTGCCCATGACCATCTGGAGCTGTAAACGGCTGAAGAGGAGTTCTGGAGTCCACTGACCTGGAGTCCCCACAGTACTCATGACAACGATAGGCTTCATAAATACTTATGAAACCGAACACGACACCCAGATCGAGTGGTGTAAAACTCCTCTGTGGTTTTTGATGGAGCACTAGCATGTAGTTCCAAGGATGCCGGAGCCAATTTTTCAGGTTGTACTGGAGGTGATGGGATTGATACAGTATCCAGAACTCAAAGGAAAGCAGGTTTTAGCCGATTGATACTAACAACTACCTCTTTGTTGTTGATTTTAATCTAAAAAGTCTTTTCCTGTCTAGCCAGCACTTCATGGGGACCGGAATAAGTTGGCTCTAAAGACTTTCCTATGGAGTCGATGCGAAGAAACACATGAGTAGACGTCAACAAGTCCTTCTGCACAAAAAGACTGCGTTTGCCGTGGGCACTAGCTTTAAGGATGACATACAGTCTCTCAGCTTGTGTACAAACTTGGTAGGGTCTAGGACTATGCTGATGTCCATGCGCTGGAAAAACTCTCCCGGAAGACGCAAAGATGAGCCGTACACCATTTCGGCAGCGGTTGCAGCAAGGTCAGCTTTGTAAGCTGTTCAGAGCCCCAAAAGCACTGTAGAAAGAACCTCATCCCAATGAGTCTATGTGTGACAGCGTAACGACTGCTTGAGGGAACGGTGGAACCTTTCCATCAGTCCACTGATAGACGGATGGTAGGGAGATGTCTGAATTTTGTAGATTCCCAGGAACTTTGTAAGAGACGTAAAGAGTTCGGACTCGAACTGTCTACCTTGGTCAGTAGTGATGAAATCTGGAACTCCAAACCGACAGATCCATGTTTTGTAGAACTGTCGTGCTACTGTGTCTGCAGAAATATCAATCAAAGGAACGGCTTCTGGTCAACGGGTACAGCTATCAACACACGTTAACAAGTAACAGTATCCATTCGAAGGAGTTAATGGTCCAACAAGGTTGACGGGGACGCGGCTAAACCGTTCTGAAGGTAGATTGAAGCTTTTCAGAGGGCTAACTGTATGTCGGTGCACCTTAGACTTCTGGCACTGAATACAAGTACAAGTTCATTCCGCTATGTCCTTGTGCATCCCGGGCCAAACGAAAAGCTTCTGCAGGAGTCTACGCGAAGCTCTAATGCCTGGGTGTGTCAAGCAGTGAAAGTTCAGGAAAACTTCCCTGGGACGTATGGACGGATACTTGCATCTCGCACATCACAATATAGAGTTCTGCCCTGGCCAAGTTGCATGGGCTGTAGGTTAAGGCTGTTTTCTGGGGTTGTACAAACAAGAAGTTTCTGTAGCTCTGTATCCAACTTCTGTTCTGCTGCGATAGCAACAAAGTCCATCGATGAAGGAAAATTTATCTGGCTGACACTCAAGGCATTAAACATGCATGCCTTTTCAAGCTCAGTAGAGAACTCGACATTAGAAGGAGTATCTAAAACTGATAACCGAGAGAGAGCAATATTTTCAGACCCCTTAACAAAACCGATATCTGTTGTGAATTGTGCAATGTAATCTAGTTGAATATTTTGCTTAGGTGATGGTTTTTCAGATTTGTTGCAAAATGCAAAAGTAAGAGGCTTATGATCAGTACATACACAAAACTGTCTTCTCTCCAACATGTACCGAAAATGTTTTATCCCCGCAAAAATGGCCAACAATTCCCGATCGTATGTACTATAGTGGTTTTCTGTGTCAGAAGGTTTTCGAGAAAAGAAACCAAGAGGCTGAAGACCACCATTGATTACTTGGTTCAGAGAACTTCCTATCGCGAAATCAGAGACATCCATAGATAAAACAAGTTCAACATTGTTTGATGGATGAGCCAACAAGGTTACTTCAGCTAATTGTTTTTTACACTCATTGAAGGCAATTCTGGCTTCGTTGAAGAGCTGTATTTCTTTATTTGCATTTTTTGGGATATTCTTAAGGTATTCATTTAAAATAGCTTGCCTTTTGGCTGCTTTGGGAATGAATCTACGATAAAAATTTATTAGACCCAAAAATGCGCCCAGTTCCTTTACAGTTTTTGGTTCCTTATAATCCAAAACTACCTGTACTTTCTCTGGTAAAGGTTTTATTCCCTGGCATGAAAGTATATGACCCAAAAATGACAACTCAGGTACCCCTAGGACACATTTTGAAGTGTTTAACTGAATTCCGTACTCATTAAGTCTTTGAAAACTTTGATCCAGATGTCCTACATGCTCATCCTTTGTTTTTGAAAATACCAGGATGTCATCAAGCTATGCAAAACAAAAATCCAAGTCTCTCAAAACCTCGTTAATAAAGCGTTGGAAAGACTGAGCCGTGTTAAAAAGCCCAAAGCTTAGGAAAGGGAATTCAAAAAGACCAAACAGAGTAGTTATTGCCGTTTTTTCGATGTCCTCTTCATGAACTGGAATTGCATGATAAGCGCAAAAAATATCTAATTTAGAAAAAATTATCTTTCCATACAATGAAGAAGAAAAATCCTGCAGATGAGGAATAGGATACCTGTCCGAGACATTTTTTGCGTTTAGCCTTCGATAATCCCCAACGTGACGTATTCCACCAGATGTTTTGTTAACAACATGCAATGGAGACGACGAAGGACATTTCGAAGGTTGACAAATACCTATTTCATTCATGAACTCGAATTCTTTTTTAACTGTGTCTAACAGTTTAGGGTGCAATTGCCTAGGGCGACTATGCACGGGCAGACCAACTGTTTCTATGTGATGTTCTGTGGAGTGTTTAACACATTTAAATTCTGGGTTAGGCATAGTTATATCTGGATATTTACCTAAAATAGCATGATAAGTAGAATTTTCTACTATTACTTTGACTGCTGTCTGTTGGCTACAGTCAAAACTACCGTGAGAACTCAATTTGGTTATACCGTCAATTAATTGTTTGCCTTTTAGGTCGACCAATAAATTAAAATGTGTCAAAAAGTCTGCTCTGATTATGGGCATAAAAACATCTGCTATAATGAAATGCCATTTGAATGCACGTCTGAGACCTAAACTTAATTGCAGCAGTTTTCTACCATATGTTTTTATCTTTGAATGATTTGCAGCAAACAATTCAAAAGAATTTGGACAATTTTTCTGATTACCCTTGACGGGAATGCACGACACATCACTACCCGTATCTATAAGAAACATGGTGTTCAAACTCTGATCATAAACAGAGTTGATTTGGGGTTTTTACCAAACACATTTCGCTACCTGTCCCATCGTGAGTGGTAGCATTCACTAGTTCTTTTTGGGCGAATGCACAAGGTTGCCTGCATTTGTTTGCTTTTTGACCAAAACGATTGTGGTAGAAGCAAAAATCTGAATTGCCCCTAGTATGTTGCCTGTTTCTGCTGTCATTTCTATTGCGGGAGTTAGACCGATTTCTGTAAGGCGAGCGACCCTTCTCTTGAGATAATTTCTCAACCTGCAATGTCAACTGCGTAATTTGCTGTTGCAAGCTGTTAAGAGCTGCTTGTTTGTTTTCAGACATATTACAGAATGAAAATGCAAGACAAAAACTGTGTGTGTGGGGGGGGGGGAGATCTCTCTCGGTCACAGAAATAAATAACTCGCCTCAATTCCAGCTGAGAAATAGTAATCCAACATTGAAGCATCAGTCTCAAAATTATCCATTTCTACCAGAAAACTGAAAACAGTCGCTAAGGTAGCTCGAAACACCAGCAGGCATAACTAAAATCAGTCACCTAGTAGAACCAACACTAACTCCACATTGATATGGTTGCCTATTCACAGTTCACCGGGTGACCACTAAGGATGTGTAATGCTTATCCTTTAAATATATATTTATTGATGTAAAAGAAACTACATGAACATTAAAATGAGCAAAAAGCTACTAAAAGATTAAAAATTTAAAAGGTAAAAAGGAACATGTGAAAAGATTGCTGTCGAGCAAACCAAGCTGCAGACAAGCTCTCAAGGAACAAACTCGCTTTGACGGAGCGCACGTGTGTTATCTCTCCCGAGCTGAGTTGACTAGAGCGCTTGTGTTCGCTGCTGATTGCCCATGACCATCTGGAGCTGTAAACGGCTGAAGAGGAGTTCCGGAGTCCACTGACCTGGAGTCCCCACAGGAGATATAGGAGGACTATGAGTCCTGAATACATGAGCTGTTGCCAATAGACATAACACAAACATTGATAATCTCACAAAACAAATAACACTGAATGTCCGAAATCTTAATGTCCCCCTTGCTTTATCTCTCACTTTTCTATATTCATTAGAAAATCTTATGATTATATTATTTCTCGTTTTGAATCCAGAGTGCAGTTAAACTCTTTTATTATAATAAAATTTTCCAATTAAAATTTGGCAACATCAGTGTGGCTTTTTAGTCATTGCTTACTGAGCTGCATTTTCTCTGCAAATTTTTCACAGAAAAAAATAAAAAGTTTTACATCTAACTTTTCATTGCACCAATATAAACTTTTTCAGGGAGTTTTCTAATAAACAAAAAGCCAAATATTCTTTTAAAAATTTTTATGGCTAAGGTGAAACTGATTTTTTTGTTTTTGTTTTTATATCTGGTGTACAAATAAGTTTTAAAGGATTTTCAAGGGATGGCCTCACTAGTATTAAATGGAAATGGACAATGCTGCAACTAATTTCATTTTGTTTTATAACCTCATTGAAAGGCTTTCATTTTCTGTATGTGACATTTCGCTGAAGTGGAAACAACATAGTTTTTGTGTGCTCTGAATATGTCAACTATAGAGCCAACAAGACAAAATTTGTGGGAAGTTTACTTTTCTGCTTTCATTTGTGGAAAAGTGCACCTGAAGGCCATCAAATGCTGTCATAAGCTTAGGGGAACTTGCTTCATTGATTTCCACTATGTTAGTGAGGATAAACTTGTTTTGAAACTTATTAATCATAAACAAGGGCGCTAGGACAACAGAAAAACTCACAGAATGTAAAACAGATACTATAACAAATACAGAATGTTTATAAAACCAACAAACAGTATGCACTAAAAACTTTGTAGTACAGCATAAACAGCAAAGAAAGAAACAATATGAGAGATGACAGAGCACAAAGGTTGACAAGCAAAATTAACAAGTAAATAACAATAGTGCTATGGGAGTTGAGTCATCGACAAGTTATGAAAAATTAGGCTTGGGATCAGCTAGAGCAGCGAATGGGCTGAAGACGGACAAGAGAAATTCTACGGCAATGACAATTTGTTTGATTCTTCCCTAACATACAAGACTAAATCTTCCCTCTAAACTTACATAAAATTAAAAAAAAAAAAAAAACCCAAACCCTTATTGTTAAAGACATTTTTCTTTACTTTTAGTGAATAGTTAAATGATTTTTAAAACTTAAAATAATTCATAAATAACATTATAGATGAGAACAGGAAATTTTCCAATTGCATCTGCAGTAAAGTTGAAGCAAAAAAAAAAAAAAACTTTCTTAATCCTCAATTTGATCAATAATCACATTATCAGTAAGAAAAACAAAGTGAAACACAAGTGGGATTTTGGTTTGAGTTTAAGTGTAGTAATGTATGTGATTTCAGAATAATTAATTACGAAACATTTGTAAACATTTAAGACAGCTATACATGCAAAAATTAGGTGCAAAGGGGGCAATATTAGATACATTCATATATTAGTCGTCTCAAAGTTTAATAACAATAATTTAATATTAATCAATGCATCTAATTTCCCTTAATATTTAAGGATATCTCTTTTAAACGCTGATCTTTTAAAATCTCTGTATAATCATAAAAGTGAGAACATACATTTTATTTGTATATACAAACAAATGTATACACAGCAGAATTTCTCAACTTTCTCATACTTGTAAACCCTTTTGACAAGGTTTAAGTTCTAAGGATTGAATATGTACATGCATTATTACTTCCAAAAATGTTATAGTCCATACATATACAAAATAATAATTAATAAGAAAATTCTCTTTTCATAAAGCAGTTTGAAAGCGGTGTTATCATGACAATACTTAGAAAAATAGTATTGTTTTATTCTTTTCTATTAGATAGAATCTCTTACAAAAATCCAAACAAAAAACCCTGCTTACTTATGAATAAATAACTTAGTTGTTAATATAAGAGACATATTATATTAAAGATCAACAGTTACACATTAAGGTTACCAACTGTGTATTTTTTACTTTTAGAAAGAACTACTGTAATGAAGACTTGATTTCTTGGAGAACCGTAAACAAAGCTTCATGAAAAACTAGTTGGGAAATGTTGATATACATATGAGGAGTTTACTTTCAAAATGGATTATATCCAGTTTTTTATTTTTTCGGCAAAACGTAAAAAACATCTTAAGCACAAACACTAACTGTTTGAATTTCGAATTTCTCGCAATGTTTTGGTTGAATAACAAGTGACTATTGGCATAAGCCTAGGATTTTTTTCCTCAATTTTACCAGACATAAATTGCCAATTTTATTTTGGATATATTCCCTTTTGGTATAAAACAGTGGATATAATCCCTTTTGCAAAAAACATGCATTTTCTTCAAAAATAAACTTTATTAGATTGAAACAAAGTATTCAACATTTTTTAATATATTCTTTTTTTTTTTTTACTTTACTTTATTCCTACTTATTTTATTCTTTTCATAGCAAAAAAAAAAAGCGACCTTTGATCCAACTAAGTATGAACAATGAAACCACCTAAGCCGGTTCAAATAACATTGTAGGCATTAATTATTTATCACAAATAATTACAACTTTTATCAAAAGCAATCACAATCATTAATTAATCACATATTAATAGTAATATTAATTATTTAACATTAATTTAGTAATCGCAATTTGAGGTTGCACTTGCCAAACTGATAACAGACTAACACAAGGAGCAAGGTGCTGCGATCTCTTAATACGGACGGGTATCACGCTTGATTGGAAATGATCAGGCAGAGCTTCGCTCTGCTATTTTATTTGGGAACTACTTTTGAATTAGAAGTAGCAAATTCAAATTTGGGTATGTGCCCTTTTGATATGAAAGTGAATGAGTGGGTACGGGCAAATAAGGGATAGGCTCCACTTTGCTGTAAAAGATCTGGCGAGAAATCAGGGGATGGATATACACTGTTTAGGTGGTAAAACCAATGTTTACGCATTTTTTAACAGTAGAAATAAACCACTTTGAGAAGAAAGAAATTCATGGGTCAATAGGTCTTATATTAGAGATTTGGAAAAAAAAAAAAAGAAAAAGAAAACCCATTTTTTACAAAAGTGGATAGATTCCATTTTGAAAGTGAACTCATATACCGTTCAACAGTTTTACCTGCCATATTAAAGTTTTAGTTAAGATGGAGATTCTAAACTCATTCCAAAAGTTTAACAAGTTAAAGCAAAACTGTACATATACCCTACCTTTAATTTACACTAAAGTAAGGTTTTGCACAAAACCCTGTAAATTGAAAAGTTGGATTTTACTCTAAAACTAAAAAAATTTAAAAACACTAAAATGTGCATAATTCAGTATTAAGTTAATTTAAATATGCAAATCAAAGTAAAATATCTTAAAAAAGCATAAAACTACACTTTATTCTTAAAATAATCAATATATCCAGGTAATAAATGAATATATTCAATTGGTTTTTCACTAAGAAGAAAAAATATAAGATTCTTAAAAAATTACATTAATATGTTTAATATTAGTAGATTCATGATCACTTCAATGAACTAAGTCTTTCCTTCCCCATTGATATGGCATCTCTCTCATTATTTGAGCCTTTGTGATACAATTCTGGTTCCATGGTTGATGAATTAGGGAAGATCTCAGACCAACAGGATTTTGAAATTAAATTTGTAATTAGCAATTGTATAAAATTGTTTGCTTAGTCTTTACAGACCTCCTAATATTGATTTAAACCCTAAGATTTTATTTAAATCTGAGAGCACGTAAAGCTTTAGTGACATGTTGTAACAAACGATTACTTATATTGAACATAATTTTTTACCAGTATTTGAAATCTGATTATTTTCATATAAAAAAATCATATAAAACAAGTTCCCTGTAAATTGGGGAATAACTACTGCAGTTGATTTTTCTGTGAAAGCAGGTGTATCATAAAAATTGGTACCAATTAAATATCTAATAGTCAAGCCAAATTAAAGGTAAATTATTTTGTAAAGCACCTTCATTTTATAAACATGCCAAAATTTTAAATACTGTTTGCGATACACAGCTTAAAATATGAGATTTTCCGCTGGACCCTTTGTATGTACAGAAAGTAAAGATGAAGCTTCACTTACCACAATGAAATTTTCCAGAACAGGAAAGTGAAGGCTGACTATGACTAGATAAACTTGCTCTAGAGCTAGAATGTACTTGAGCATTTTGAACATAGTTTGTGACTGAAGTAGGTTGAGGAGGTTTGGCATGACCAATGCTACCAGTTGAAAACTGGCCAGAACAAAAAGAAATGAAATTTGAGTTAGGCTGTAAAGCTATGTCAGGTCCACCACCATAAATGCCTTGAAGATATTGGTACATTTCTTTGGAAACTGAACAATAGTCAGAGCCTAAAATGTCAAGAACAAAAGTATCTTCATTATAAATTAAATTTACTAAATAAAAATTACTTCTAAACATTCATAAAAATTTGTCATACCTAATTTCAGAACTGCCTGATTGTTCTTCACATAACAAATTGAACTGTTGTCAATAGGGCCAGGAGGATCTAAAAATTGTTAACAACCAATATAAATCACATCATAACAAACATACACCATTTAAAAAATAAAAGCATTCTCAAATATATTGAAATTGGTGTAAAAATAGGCTAGTCTAAAGTATTGGCTACCTGTTAAAAGTGAGGGAAAGGAGTTGTGCAATCACATGAATGGGAGTAGAGGGTAACCTGATAGGTAAGGCCATGGACCATACATGGAGTAGATCCACAATAAAAAAAAGTTTTTTTGCGCTGTTCCGCAAATCTAAATATTTAAAAACGCAGAATTTCCCAATTGCTAACAAGCAGAAAATGCTTTCAATTTTTTAAACCAAGAGAAACAACCTTTGTTTAAAAGAACACAAGTTTTTCATCACCAGATTACTTATTAGGATCTGCTAAGTCTTGGTTTATTTTTATTAATAGTTATTTAAATGATTCAACAGCTTTTTATAGGACATATAGTGCTTTTTTTTCCAAACTAAACTTTTAATAAACAAAAAGATTTATTCACTTTGCAAGGAAACTTGAAAAAATCGTAAGAAAGAAAAAAAAATTCCAGATTGGGCATTGAAAACAATGTATGAGTTCTTTTGCTCTCAGGGGGAAAAATAGCCTTATATTATTTTACAGCTTTTTCTGGAAATGAGCAGCTATATCAATTAGAGCTGCAAAAAAGTCGACCGGCCTTTTTTGGCATGGCTAAAATCAAACAGCCCTGATATCAATACACCTGCAATTGGTTTTCTGCATTACTTATTATTTCCTAAACAGTGAGCAATGTAAAAAAAGCCAAGCCAAAATAAATATTTACTTTTTGCAAGCAAAAGTTTAAAAATATGTATATTTCTTCTCAAGACTTTGGATTTAAACAAATGGTAAGGTTTTGCAAGGTAATGCCAATCAGCAAGAAAAATCACAGGACTCAAGGCACAAGGGTTATTGGTTCGATACCAGCAGTTGAAGATGTTTTCTGTTCCATAATGGCGACTGGAGAACATTAAATCTGTTATGGTCACAAAGTCATCTAAGTTAACAATCCAAATTAATACCTCTGGGCAGGGTCGTACATAGACTTAAGGGGTCCCTAAGCTATCACATGTATGGGGCCCCTTTTTGTTGCTCGGACAAATTTTAGGTTGGTGACAAAACAGGACAATAGTGTTTTTTTTTTCACTATTTATGTCTCTTCCTCATAAAATCAAGTTATTTTTCCTTTTAATGCCATCTGCTCCCATGTTTTTGATGTGTGGGTTGACCTTGGAGAGTGAATCAAGAACCTCCCTTTAAATGAGGTATAAAAAATCCAATTTTAGGTGGTCCGGGGTTGGAACTTTGAAAATTGGATCAAAATTCTGCATTTTGATACCTCATAAAAAAATTTAGAACACAAGAAATATCAGGAAAAAAATATACAAACGACATCTTTTTTAAAGTTATAGACTTTTTTGCAAATTAAGATGATTAGTTAAACCAAAAATTGTTTTTGGTCATCCCAACTCTGACAACGCAACATTGAATTAAATGTTATTATTAACAGCAAAAAATACCTAAAATTATTTTCAAGAAATGCTGTAGAGATTTATAAAATAGGTAACGAAAGAGAGCATCAACCTAGCCATTAAAACAATTCAAAGTTTATACAGTTGATGAGAAATAAAATTGAAACACTTTTCAAGAAGTCTCAAAGACTCATTTTCAATTGCTCTATAACAATTAAAACTATTTAAAGCACTTCATTTGCAATTTTCGGTTTCTAACATTTGAATACTTGATTGTACAGTTTTACTGAAAAAAAAAAAAAAAAAAATCAGTCTAACTTTCTAAGATACTCTTATACTAAGTAAAAAAAAAAATACTGTTTCTAGTTAAATTTTTTTTTCACATTACAAGTGGAGTGGGAAAAAAAATAGAGAGAGGGGGGGGGGATAGTATATAATTTTTAAGTGTGCTAAACAGATTAACAGTCTATAGTAGAAGTAAGATAAAAGCAAGCAATAACATAAGAACTTCCAAAATATTGAATTTGGGATTAAATAATAAGCAAGATAGTAAATCATGTGACTCACAAAAAATCATCTCAAACGATATGTTTTGGGTTCCCACTTTAAAATGGAAATCAAAATAAAGCACTTTAAAGCACCCTATTTTCTCCAACTATGGTGATTTTTGGTGTTCTCAGTAAACCATAATATTTTCAAGGTTTCTGTATTATTGGGCTTTACACCTAGTTCCTGGAGATCCCAGTAGCAAAAGGACAAATACAAAAAATATTAATTTTAATAGAATGAAATGAAAAAATTGGGCTAACAGGGCAAATGAATATTAACAGCAAAAATAAAAATTTTAAGCTTGATGCAGGATTGAAGTTCTACAATTTAAGAACCATCTGGTTTTGTGGAGCATTTTGCGATTTTGAAGAGCAATTCAATATGGCGTTTAAAAACCATTAAAAAAACTTAAGGTTTGTTTTCATTTAGATAATAATTTGAAAAATAGCATAAAACAATTATTAGAATTTAATTAGTAAAACATTTTTTTAAAGTAAATCAAACTCTAAGCATGAAGAACTTTGATTTCTCATATTCATACATGTGTAATGATAAAATGTTAAAATAACATACTAGAATAAGAATAGAAAAGACTCAATATTATTAAAAGTTTTGAAGTTAGTTAAAGTTTCAAACGTTCAAATTAATACAGTGAAGCACTATTTATACGTTTCTCTTTTATACGTTTTAATCAAATATACATTTTTTAATTTGGTCCCTGCAGAGTTGAATACATTTTAATGAGTCCTACTATACGTTTTTTTCATACAGTCCCCTCAGAAACGTATAAACAGTGCTTTACTGTATTAAGAAATGTAATACAAGGAAAGGGACTGGAAAGAGAAAAATACATGGGTCTGTAAAAATCCCAACAGAAAAGATGAGTATTTATGCAATTGCTTGAAACTGTTTGTTTAATGAATTTTGGCGAGAAATGAAAGCAAAAACTTATTTGTGGAGTTTCAGCTTTTGCAAAAGAAAACAAAATGAAGCGAAAAATGGGCACAGGGAAAGCTTTTTAAGCCATTTTTGATAATTAATTTTGGAAAAAAAGTCAAATGAAAACATTAACAAAGTAACCTTAGTAAGTTGTTGAAATTTCATTAAAAGAAATAACAATGGGTTTTGAAATAAGAGAGAAAGATGATTAAGAAAAACATTCATTTTCGAAGGCTTGCTTAAAAAATTAAAAATAAAGAACCTTGCAAAAAATATTTAAGAATTCTTGTTCAAAATTAAGCACTTTAAAGGGCCCTTTGTAACACATCACTGAAAAAAAGCCCTTTAAAGGATTTTCAAGGACCCATCGGAACCCTGACGAGTACTATGATTTTTTCACTTTTGGTGCAGGATGTTGCAAGGAGCTGAATTTGGCACATTTTCTCCTTCTCTCCCCTCTCCTCACATTCATTAGAAATACATTTTCCCAAATTTTCAAGCACTTGAAAATGAAATTTATTTCTTCAAGCACTTTTCATTTTTTTCAGGAATGAATAATGCTATATTTCAAGAGTTGGGGGGGTCCCCAACAAAGCAGGGGACCTGAGCTATGTATTTCAAGCAGTTTTCAAGATTTTTTAAAAATGAACAAACCATATTTGAGCGGTTGAAAAACTATTCCCCTACGACAAAAGTTCTCAAAACTTGTTGACAATACCTATGCCAAAGCTTAAATATTTATAGCCTTTAACTTTCAGGTATTTCATGATAATCTTAGAAAGCTAATAATAATTATAAGACTATATGGTGAAGAAAATTGAACATAAGAAACTAAAGACACATCATTTTGCAAGTGATTTACATCAAAAATTCAAACCAAAAGTACTTTTTAAAAAGGTTAGGTAATACACTACTTACCACCTTCCTTGCAGACAAAATTTTCCCATGTCTTAAACCAGGTCATACTGATGGCAAACACAACAGTGGGAGTTTCCATATGCTGGAAATTAGCATTCATCTATAAGGAAGAATATGAATAAAACAAAAGCAAACATTTCAAATTTATGTTATTAAAAGGGGAAAAAAGTCCTTACAGCTATGAAATCTTCAAGTTCTTGCTTCCTTTTTTGCGTGAGACTATCTAGTTCTGATTGACAAACACGACATATGTACAAATGAGTGCATGGAGGTCCACCACCAAACCTGGAATAAATCATTTGTTGGTTAGGAAAAGTTTAATAATTATGCAAAATAAAATGTAATCAAAATCAGAATAAAAGCAAAACTAACGTATCATGTAAGTATTCCCAAACTGCTTGAGGCATAACAGTGCACAACTCATCCGCATAAGATGCTTTTTGAGGTGGTACCCCTATTAAAATAATGAATATAAGACTTAAAAAACTCATACTTAGAAGAGGAGAGCATTTTCAAACATATCAAAAACAAAAGGAAAGATATTAGTTAAGTATATGAAATAGAATATTCTACTTCATAAAAACAGCAAAGCAGCAAATTTTATAAGAATATGTACTAACATGTAATAATATCAATTTATTAAAATTCTTTCATGATAAAAATACTGCTTGAGAATTCAAAATATTTTAAATAAAAATTGAAAGAAATATTTTCTTTTAACAGAATTTAGAACTGAAGGGGCAGAAAAGAGTGCTAAGTTCTTTTTAATTTATAAAAAAGCACCAATTTTAGACTAGTAAATTTACCAGAACCAATGAAAAAACACTTCAAAACATACTTATGTTTCCAAAAGACAAAAAACAATTGTAAATGTGGCACAATCAATGTAACTTATGTGAAAATAAATCAACATTTTATTTATTTATTTTTTTTTTTTTGATGAAATGCATATCTTACCTCCATGAATGCACAAGAAATCTGTATTGGTGATTGGTCCAGGTTCAGCAAAATTATTAAATTTATTGATCCACTGTTTTGAAATATGAAATTTCAATAGTCCTTGCTGTAAGAAAGCAAATAATTTTTAAAAATGTATAGCAGCAATGCCTTTCCAGAAACTCTTTAAAAGCAAACTTATTTCTCAAGGTATACATCCCAAC
This sequence comes from Uloborus diversus, assembly GCF_026930045.1. Lineage (NCBI taxonomy): Eukaryota > Metazoa > Arthropoda > Arachnida > Araneae > Uloboridae > Uloborus > Uloborus diversus. The sequence goes on along the minus strand of NC_072733.1, from coordinate 181,890,531 downwards.
TTCAAACCTATATATATAAATATATATATATATATATATATATATATATATATATATATATATATATATATACTTTAGTTCCAGAATTTTAAACTTAGGCTGTTGATTTTTATAGATTGAAATATATGGAGCCATTATGTATCATACTATAAAGTATTAACTGTCTAAATTTTTCCAAATGCAGAAATCTTTTTAAAAAGTTGATACTTTATATTATGATTCCTTATATTCAAATAAGGTTGCCGCTCAATATAACGGCCATCTTCATCCTAGATAAAAAGGTCTTTATAATGAGTGATCATTATAAGAGGTGAAATTTAAAAAAGTATGCACATGCATCAAGTATGTTCCATTGCTCCAATGAAATTGGCACATTTTCAAAGATTCCTAGAAAATGCCCAAATTATTTTTTATTATAGGAATTTTTTAAAAAATTATGGGTGCAATATATTATGACAAAATATTGAACAGATTTTAAAGTAGAAAATATAGGAAAATACTAAAAAATCATTTATTTTCTGATGATAAAATCAGAAACAGTTGTTTGCTTTTTCAGCACACATGATTTTTGCGAAACATAATTTTCCATTTTAGCTATTGATGATAAATAGTTTTTTTTCTGGCCTTTCAAAGAAGCATTTAAAAGTCCCTTCAGCATTCGAAACATTTTTCATAGTAGGAACTTAAGTCTCAATTTCTTCTTCATCTGATCATGATACATCAAATTGTTTTTGTGCACAATATCAAGAGATCGTTCATCTTCTAACAGATGATAGACACATTCTAAATCATAATCGATTTTAGCATAATCGTCAAAGTTTAAGGCTTCATCAAATTTCATTTTCTTAGAAATGTTTTACAGCATTTCATCTTCTTCATTGAAATTTTTATATTGGATTGCCTGACCAATTACTTCAGCAGTAGATTCCATTTTTTTTCTAAATTCAGTACGATGAAGCAATTGATGGTCTTTTCTGAGGCTTCATTCCATGAAGCTTTAGAAAGGTGCAAAGCTGTAAAGGTATCCACTTTATAATCTTCGCTTTTGTTGAGTGCAGAAACAAACTCTTAAAAAATGATGTGATACAAAAACCAAACTAGCAATACATCTGTCAACCCCCTTTTTCTTAGCAATATGGAAATTTCACTTTTCCCCTTCCTCTATTTTTTTCTGTGCCAAGGTGCATGGTAATTCACCCCCCCCCCTCTCAAAGTTGGATTGAACACTGAACTGAACACTCTATGCAGCTGTACATAAACAATAATCAAGGTAATTTCAAGTTGAAAATTTGTTTTATCGGATAAAACACTGGAAATAGTATGCACTGAATTAGGTTGCTGTATTGGATTAGATGATACCGAACGGTCGTTGCACTGAAAGTAAATTAACATAGAACTCATACAGACAAAGTTGGAGCTTTTACAACCGGTCCTTATAATGGAATGGTCTTTATAATGAGTGGTCCTTATAATGGGTGTCGACTGTATATAAAAAGCCAAAGTTAAAAAATTCCGAACACACAGTTGCAAACTCTTAAATCCTGTGAGCATTAAAAGTTGACTACTTGAAGACAATTTTAGACAATAATGCAATATTTTAAGAAAAATGAACTTTCCAGAATTTGGTATCACCTTAATTATCTAAAACTCAGGAACCCATATAATTTAAGCTCCAGGATGATTAAATTATAATCTATTACATATCGAAGGAATTTAAATGCATTCTAATGTCAAAAACTAAGTATACTCCATTGAGATATTTCTTTTTTTTTCTGAACAATAGCCTAGTAAACTTGTAAAAATAAGAATAATAACTGAAAACATATAATTAAAGATAAGGCACATCAGAAATGTAGCAACTCAATATATTTTTTTTCAACTTAGATGAAGATATCTGACAATTATTGTTCTTTAATGTTGTTATATTTTGATAAATTTGAAGCAAATATTTACATGTATTTTAGGTGTGATGTGACAAAATGTCAAAAGGAAAAATTAATCAGTTTTATATAAGTCATACAAAATAGCAGGTCATGAAGAGTCTAGTCGTCAAAGCATTGGCCTCAGGATCTGGCTTTGGATGCTTGAAGTCACAAAGACCCATCAAGTAGATATGGGGTTAATCTAAACCCTCACAGGACCAAACAAAAATGTTCAGATTGCGAGGGCATTCATTATAGAGGGAGACTTGGTACTGCATGTATGTATTCTATTGTGTTTCTAGACTGTTCAGTACTTTGTCTGGTTATTCAAGACAATTACCAAGATGAAGGTCATGCATTTTGATTTGGCCACTAGTGTAAAGTCAAACTCAACTTGAAATGAGCCTGAAATCTTTCATTTTACTTTTTTTTTTAAACTTTCAAATTTATTACAAAACATTCAACATTAAAATAAAACAATATCTAGCCTAAAAATTTTTTTTGGCACAATGCCTAAAAATGGAAAATCAAAATTTTAGTCAATTTTGCATAGTGTATTGTGTATAGTGACGACATGTTTGATGTAGGCAAAAGAGATCTTGAAAAATTGGCGTGTATTATTTTAATTTTTTGATGTCTTGAAATTGTTTAGAAGAGGGACCCTCAACAGAGGCCATGTGGCTCCTTCGTGGGTTACAGGAAAATCTAGGGGGCCACAGAAAGAAAAAGAAATTCAGGGGAGCTACCAACACTCAATGGAGGGGCACGACATGTTTTGAACTATTATTATAAGAACATCACTGAAAATTTTGAGTTCTAACACTTGGGGATACTGACTCAAAATACAAACACAAATAGCATTAATTAAATATAGTGATGTACACAGCTTCAGCTCCATACCGCTCTGTAACTCATAAACTACTTTAATTACACCCTATAGTTTCCAGATGGATTGAAATATTGTACTTGATGGCAGTGAGATAATTTGCCGAAAATGTATTGCAATATTTATCAGTTGATACATATTTCTGACACTAAAATTTAGGGTAATGAAAATTTGCAGATCTTATTACTATTGCTGAAACCTTAATTTCATGAGGAGCATGGCAAATTATTTAAAAAATGTAATGAATCACAAAGCTGAATACATCATAAAAAATATTTTATGTTAAGTAATTCTGCCGTTTTAAAGCACATTGATGACAGGGTCAAAGATGTAGAAAATTATTTAAGTAGAAATTTAGACAGGAAAAATTTGCAATGAAAATTGACCAAATCATCTCGAATAATAACTTATTTTCATGGTCTGCGTTGGATTTTGGGATAAAAAACATACATAAACAGAAGAAATGCTTTTTCTTAAAGAACATAAACTGACACTAAGCACAATGCAATATTTAGAGAAGCAGCAGAACATTTTGGAAATCTCACCTGCAAGGTTGCCAACCTTGGGAAAACAATTTGAGGAGCATCTGTTGTGATTTTGAGGAGCATTTTGAAACTTTGGTGAGCAGCTTGGTAATTTTTATAAAGATCAATAAAATAAAAAAGAACCACTAATCTAAAATTGTTTTTTAGCTTTGATATTCATTTTAAGCAATAGCAATAAAAATAATTATTTTTAAATTAATAAAACAGCTTTAAACACTATGTCATTTTTTAGTATGAGCATCTTAAATTTCCTATATTGGCAGAAGGGAAGTGAAGCGGTAATTGCGCTGATCACAATTACTTGAAAACACTCAGTCGGGAAATGGGCATGGCAATGATGAATGTACAAGTCTTCAGCAAAAAAAAAAAGTAATAAGGGGGGGTGGTCCAAATAATCGTCTACAAAAGGTTATGAAGGTTTAAGTGGTAGACTATATTGCTCTCATCACACAGGAATCAAATGATTAATCTCTTAAATTCACATTTGTTACAAAATCGTTTATGATGAAAAAAGAATAACTCATTTCACACTTTTGGGGGGAGGGGATATACTTATTGCAAATTTCATGAGAAAACAACAAAAACCACATCCATTTACATGTAAAAACTATAACTTTTCAAAATCACTGGGTCATTTGACCCACCTAAACAACAGACCTAATTTTGCACTCAACTGTTCAATGGCTAACAAAGGGGAATACCTTCTGTTATTTTCACACATTGTGACATAGAACAGTTACATATTAAAATAATGATGAGTCAAAACAAAAAATAATAAAAGTTCATAAAAATAATGTTTCGCAATACAATCTGGTTCATTTTCTATCCTTGAATTTTCTATCTACCGAACAATCAATAGCATTTTGGATCTGTATGAGCCCTGCAAGCAATTATCTGATGTAGTTTATATTTAATAACATATTAGCTACAGGATCTCAGAAAAGTAATAAATTTCAAGAGGATATTGTTCAATCGGATCCTATTTTCTTAAGAATCTATAGTGCATTTACAAAATGATGCAAATACAAAAATAAGATTTAAAAACCATTTGGTTATTTTATTGGTTAAGTACTAAAGTTGAGAAATTTTCCCAGCTTTGCACAAAAGTTGCCTTTTCATACCACCTACCTTATCAAATTGGTCTTTAAATTTTAATTGGCTCTTTGAAGAAAAAGAAAAAAAAAAAAAAACCCTGAGTCGCTTAGTATTAAAGAAGAGATTAAAAATAAAATCCAGCCAGTTTTATTCCTGATACTAAAAATTTAGTAACATTGCATCAAAGGCAGAACTCATAATAAGTATCTAAAAGTTATAAGGGTTGCCTAGATGAAAAGTGGACACGTGTAATAACATCAGAATGAATGATTCAACTAGAGTGCCACTGCACAAGTATAGAGGAAATTGTACAAAAGGAAAGTCGTGCTATCTGTGGTTGCGCCCAGATCGGAAAGCGCGGTAGTACGGTTAGGGCAGCAAATCCTATCAGATCTGCCGAGACCAGGCCAAGCAAACATCGCAATCACCAATGATTCCAACGCCTTTGTTAATGAAATGATTCGAGTTAATTGAAAGATTAAAATACCCTTGAAATCAGTGACAAACTCAACCTGAGTAAAGGAATGATTCACACTATCATCTCCTAAACAAATTTTCCGTTGGGAAGTTTTGGAGCACCCCCGTATAATCTGGACTTGTCCCCTTGTCCCTTCCACACCTTTGAGCCACTTAAGAGAGCATTACAGGGGAGACATTTCTATTCGACGATGGAGTGAAGGAAGCCGTGCAGGACTTCCTCAGGAATCAGCCCCAATCTTTCTACAGCAAAGGCATCGACCTGCTGCTGCAAGGCTGGGACATGTGCTTTAATGCCCATGGCGATTTCTTTCTCTCTCTCTTTTGATTTACATTAAAAATATTATTTTTATTCAACTTGTCCACTTTTCATTTGGGCAACCCTTTTTTTGGAATTTGAGTTTAAAAATAAAATATTTTATATACATTTACTTATAAGAAAGAACTGTATCCTTTGGAATTTCAAAACCTTCAGCTTACAAGCAGGCAAGATGAACAATGTATAAATATAAAATTTAAATATGGAGGGGGGGGGGGGCATTCACATGTTCAATGCAATAAGGGGCATGGGTCAAAAAAAGTTGAGAACTCTTGGTTTAACCCAAAAAAAAATCTGTCGGAGAAGAAATTTCTCATGGTAACCAGTTTTATTCATTAAAAGTTGCTTTTGTAGGTAATTTCTGCATTTATTAATGAAGGAGAAAGAGAAAAAAAAACCTATGTATCTCAGATTTGCCACGAAGGAGGAGGAAAGAGGAGGACATTTTCAATGCCCGGGTGGGATGGAGTCTGCTTGTTTTCTGTACAAAAGTGAATATCATATTGGCCAACAGATTTTTTTTTAATTTTTTTAAATTCTCATATGGGTCAAGAAATAGGTAAAATGAAGCAAATCCATTATTTTTATGTGCCTTTTGTAAGACCATAACATTTGCCAAACATTCGTAATCATTACGGGCAATTGCAATAATTTGCAATTCTGGTTACTATTTTTATCTCAAAACACAAATGCTTCTTCTTAGTGTTGTAAATTTATAACAAAATTTAAGATAAATTAATTCTCACTTCATTTCTACTGCGTTCCATAAGCTCAACGGCGCACTGCCGTTTCTTCACCATTTCATCTCCTGTTTTTCTAAAAAACAAATTATGATTGCTAATAAGTTAAAGCAGGCATAACTAAAAACATATAATGTAAACAAATAAGAAATCACAAGAATGCAGGTTTGAAAATTATGGCAAACATATATATATATATATATATATATATATATATATATATATAGAGAGAGAGAGAGAGAGAGAGAGAGAGAGAGAGACTTCAATTGTTGTCTAGTTCATTATAACACTTATGAAACTCACCGATAAAAGAGAACATATGCTTCACAATGTCTAACCATCTCAGCATCAACAGCTGTAACATATTGGTCATCAAATTCATACCACTGTTCATTTAAATAATTTAATGAGTAGGTTGTATAATGCCCAGCTGAAACAAAAATCACCAATTAGGTAAATCTTGCTACTTTAATATATCTATCTATATATTCATTTTCTGTGTTGTTATTTTTTTTCACTTACTACAATAACATAATTTACATTATTATTTGCATTTTGAGAGTTTTTTTTTCATTGCTTTGCAGTGCATTTTCTGGTTAAATTTAACCATCTAGTAACTATCAATCTTTTTAAAATAATTTTTTGAATCATTATAGCCCAACGTATTATGCTTATTCAAGGTTGCCACTCAATTCTGGGGAAAAAATTCCCTGTGTTTTCCCTGTATGAACATGCAGCATTACAAGCAAGCAAACACCGTTATTTGAAAAAGAACATTAATATCCTGATAGTTTACAGGGGTCTGGCCAGAGGATATTTGGGTCCGTTAACGGACCCTTCACAAAAATCCGATCAACCGAAACGGACCTTTCACAAAATCCCGATCAAACAAAACGGACCTTTCACAAAATCCCGATCAAACAAAACGGACCCTTCACAAAATTCTGATAAACAAGATCGGATCTTTCAAATTGTTTATTGAAAGAGCAAAAGCGCATTTAAATACTATCTGTGTATTAATAGACAGATAGGGAAAAATATGATCTCTTCAGATAGGGTTACCAACTTCAAAATTATCATCACTTAGCGTCTGGCGTTGCACCTTTATAATGACTTGATTAGCCTGCAATTGATAAATAATTGCTACTGCCAAATAAATATAATGGTTGTTTGTTTTATCACAGCTAATTAGCAGTGGTGTTGTTGTAAACTTTTCTGAAAAGGCATTGGTAAGCACTTTTCTCCCCGCTCATGATTTAATAAACAATAATAATATATATCTGCGAAATGAACTTAGAACTGCAAAGGGATAGATAGTAAGGGTGGGAAAAAAATATGATCTCTTCAGATAGGGTTACCAACTTCAAAATTATCACCACTTAGCGTCTGGCGTTGAACCTTTATAATGACTTGATTAGAAAATATTCTTATTTTACCAGCTTGTCAATATTTGCGTTTTTGCGGTGCGGTGCGATTTTTAATTGTTATTTTGGGAGAAAATTATATGGGTTTTGATTTTTCGATGCTAACAAGGATGATTAACTTTAAATAAACTCTTTTAATTACTGTTTTCTTTTTTTTTTTTGGATGTCTACATTTTGAAAAATGCAATCTTTTAACATCCGATATGAGAATCATATTTCGTTCTTTTTTTCAAGCTAACTTCGCTTTATTAGGATGCAAATAAATGAAAAGTCTCTTTATTTCTGTTGGAACTCTCATTTCAAGTTTTTTAAAGCAAAATTCCATTTTCTGTTATGAGTCAAAAATTAAAATGCTGAATAGAAGGTTTATTTTATTTTATTTATTTATTTTTTTTTTTTTGCGTCAACTGTGTCCACAGATATTAATGAAATGTTTATCATAGGACTCTAAAATGCAATTTTAAAAATTTTTTATCAAAAATATTTTTTTTACAAGCCGTTTTTATACTTTTGATGCCTTCACTTTGAGAATTGCGATCTCTTTGCATCCGCTATGGGAATCCGATTTTTTGAATTTTTGATGTTTATTACGCTTTGTTAAGAGGTAAACAATTAAAATATCTTTTTATTTTTGTTAAAATCACGGATTTTATAAGTTTTAAACGAAATTCTGTGCTTTTTAAGAGTCTTGGGTCAAAAAGTTAAATGCTGAACCCTATTCTGAATTTTATTTTATTTATTTATTTTTTTGTTACAGTTGTTTTAAATACTGTACAGAAATATTTCTAGTATAATTTAACATAATGTAGAATGGTAGACAAATATTGATACTTGAGAGAGCGATGTCACCCCCCCCCCCGGCAAACATCAGATAAACACTCCAAAAAAAAAATTTTTTTTCTCGAAATTATTTGATTTTTCACAGAATTAATTCATTTTTCACAAAATTATTTGATTTTTCACAAAAAACGGACCCTGTGAAAAATCCTGGACAAACCCCTCGTTTAATCACATGACGGAAAAAAAATCCATATATAAAAATAAGGGGGAATAAAGAAGAATTCATTAAAACTGAAATAATAACATGGTGACTGAATATATTAATTTTTTATAAGGGAAAAAAAGGGAGATTTGCCTTCACCCTTCATTACTTTGGTTTTTAAAGACAAAAAATGCAAAAGATAAGCAGAACAATAAATACTGATGACTAATCTCATGCTTTCTAAATTAAATTAGCATAAAATTCAAGATGCATGAAAAATAAAACAATAAATAATGTTTGCATTTATGATAGATATTTTAGTATTTAGCAGTTATTTAGTAGTTATTAAAAAAACTTTAAAACCCTTTTTTTTTTGGCAGTTAATATACTTAGGCATTTTTTTTTTTTTTTTTTTTTGCAATTTAAGGTTTAAAAAAATAACAAATAAAATCCCCCCTGCACTTTCTAGGTTTATAAGGAAATTTTGAAAATTTCCTGTATTTTTCCTCTTTCTTCAGGGAAAATACACTTTTTGCATAGAACCTAACTTTGTACAGGTGTTGTTTTGACTAACAATGAAATTTTTCTTATAAAATATGAAAAAAAAAAAAAAAAAAAAAAAAAAACATATATACTAGTAAACACTTTTAAGAATAAAAGTATTAATTTTGAGTCAGCTACATTTCACAGCAGAATAAATCATCAGTTCTATCAATATTTCCTAACTTTTTTTAACACATACAAGTAAATGAAACTTACATCCAGCAGTTCCATGATGGCAAATAACAGAGGCCAAGTCATATGTCGTTACACCACGAGGATAAGCTATAAGATGACAATGAAAAAATATATCATGAAAGCAATGAAAAGTAATAAAAAATATAGAGAATCGTTTTCAAAACAAGCAAAAATTCAGTTAGAAGACTTAAAGTTGTATTCGCATTTTTTAAAAAAAAAACTGCCTATATCATTGTGATAATTACTCTGTGCTTCAAAATTTTTTCATAAGGTTTTGAAATATTTCATTATTACAATATTTTTCAAGTATTTCATAATATTAAATGTAAATATTTTCAATGTTAACTACTTTTACCAGGATCTGGGAGAATGTTTAAAGCCAGCTACTCAGAATCACTTGAAAGATGTAGGAAGTTACATATTTCAACAGAAGTGCTGATGGAAGATATCCTTCTAAATTTTCCCTGTCATACAGCAAAATGGGTATATATGCTCCATCTTATTCATGAATGATTTTATTGTCTAATTAACAAGATTTGATCTCCACAACAATACAGATATTGAAGAAGTAATTTTTCCATCAATTCCCTTTACAAACAATCCTACATGCAAAAAATCAGGCATTACAGTTTTGGTTTGGACTGAAATTAACCTTGAATTGAAAATTGTTGGTATGTAATAGGTACAAATTTGCTGCTAAGAAGCCTGCAACAAATTCAAAAACTACAGGAAAGCTTTATGAGGCTCTAGTTTCATGAAAACTGTAGAAGTACATTCAGAAGTTGATATCTTTCATATAGGGACCATTGCAAAGCACTTCGTGCAGTTAGTGAAGGATCAACTAAACATTGAAGTGTTCCTCATGAGTGTATACACTCCTAAGTATGTGTATCTAAACATGATTTCAGTAATGTAAGAATCACATTAACTACAGAATTTGGGCATTTATTGCTTTCTTACACATTTTCTTAATTATTGCACTTTTAATCTTTTCTTATTCTTTGAAATAATTAATATTTAATAATTTAATAGTCATTAAGAAAGATACAACTGCATTTTACCGGAACAATTCTATCATTGGATAAAACATTCATGTGAAAAACATTATTTGTACTCTTTTCAACTATTTCAAAAGCAATGAAGTTTTTTTTTTTGACTTCCACTAAAAATGAAAATTAAAATGAATTCAAAAAATCATTGTCAATGATAAATTTCAATATATATATATATATATATATATATAAATTCATGAATAAATAATCTAAATGAAATTGATGATGCAAAATGCAAGAACATCAAAATGAAAAAAACTGAACCAGCGACCGACACTTTCTCAATGGGAGGACCAGTCCCTAAGTTTTGCGGCTTATTTTGCTAAACAGACTTGCCTTGTGAACTTAGGGACCGCTCCTCCCCTTGAGAAAGTGTCGGTCCCTGGTTCACCTTTTTTCATTTTGATGTTCTTGCTTTTTGCATCTTCAATTTTATTTAGATTGTTTATTCATGAATATGTTTGTACTGTATGTTTCTAGCAGTTTTGCGCTGGCATTACAGTACACTTTAGTATTTATTTTTTCATTTTTTTCAATGTCTTTGAATTTATATTTAAAATATGTTCTTAAAATGTATCTCATGTTGTGTGTATATATATATATATATACACACATACATATTTTGAAAACAAAAATTTATGAACTCAATGCAGTTGATATTGATTGGAGAAATACAAAAATTTTTTTACCACATTATTAAAACTAATTTAAAATATAGAAAAAAAAAGAAAAAGAAGTCATTTTAAATTTCGATAAAACAAAGGAAAATATATTACTGTTTCATGTTTTTCTGTATTAAATAACATTCTGAGAACTTTTTACACACAGGCTTCAGTTTTGTAATAAACTCACATATTGATGAAAAGTAGAAAAAAGACAACATTCATTTAATAAATATAATAAAAACCTAAGAAACTTACATTTATGTAAAAATGGAGACATATCCAAGCCTTCCAATGGAAAAGAAACATAGCTACCAATTTTAGAGGAGTACATAACTTCATGTCGAAAACGTTTTAAATGGATGCAGAGAATCTACAGCAATACAATTTGCAAACTTTTAGCAATAATATAAGAGTTAAAATTTAACAGTTCAAATATAACATTAACTTTAACAATACTTTGACATACAGTAAAACTTCGGTAAGCCAAAAACTTCAGTAAGACAAAATGAATCTTGATTCCCATCTAACTGAATGGGTAATTAATGTTATTTATTTTCAATAAGTCAAATTTTGTTGAGTAGCAATATTCGATAAGTCAAATTTCATTTCATAACTGTAGTCAAAGTTTCCTTGCTAATGTAAAGTCAAAATCATGTGCTTTTTTTTTTTTTTTTTGCTCTACACAAAGTATGAACAAAAAAAAAAGAAAAAAAAAGAAATTGGCGTCATTTAATTGCACCAAAAGGCATCTAGACAAAGTGAACCTAATTAATCTCTGAAACCGATTATTTACACATAATTTGGCAAGTTTTTTTTTTTTTTTTTTTTAAATTACTGTTTACTTCATTTCTTTTGGTAGAAAAGTAAAACCTGCACATGGGGTAAAATAAAACTGATTTAGAGCAGCCCAAAAATGTGATGGAAAAAATTACAGAGAGGTATGCTTATATTTGGCATTAGGGAATAATTCCACTTTTGACCAAAAGGGGGACGGAGGAGGGAGGGCTTCTGGATGGAAGAGTTATTTTTTGAATTTTGTAGTACTCTACAAAGCTGCTAGTCTTTCCAAGACTGGCCTTTTTTCGTTCGTTGTTATAGAAAGCCAATGTTTCTGGCGCCATTTCATTGATTCCTGAACTTTTGAGACAAAACTTCAAAATAGGCTAAGAGAATTTTTTTTTAATTTTAAGCTGCAAAGAAAAAGTTGAGTTGATTCCATTGTGGCGTAGCAAAGAAGAAGGAAATTGCATTGAAGTTCGATGTACCTTTAAGTTTTCAACAATTTTTAAAAAATGAAAAAACGTTTTGATTGACGGTGCAAGAAAAAAAAAGACTGAAAGAAAAGCAGCAGATGCACTGTGCGTTTTTAAAGAATCCTGTCCGAATGTTCCTGACTCCCTCTTCGATGCATTATAAGCATCCAATGACTCTTTAATGAAAGAACACATTTTGTCTCATAGCAATGTTTGACAACATACTTTTTTTAAGTATATTTTTGTTGGTCAGTAAAAACTGTTATATACTACATAAAATTATAAATTTGTTTTCCAACCAATACAAACTCTTGAATTTATGAAATTATGTTATACATTAATTACGTCAAGTATATATCATCGCCTCGGATATCCTACTGCTGCTTTGAGGCAAAGATATTATCTTAGATATAATATTCACTTTTTGCTCATACTATAAATTTATTAAGTTTCAGTGGTGGTATTTTACCTTATTATATTGATTTTGTTTTTGTATTCAAAATAAGGCAAATTTTCGATAACTCTATTTTTTTCCTCATTCCCTGCTACTTTGACTTAACGAAGTTTCAAGTACTTTAAAACAGATGTTAAACTTTTTCTTGTTGATGAATGACTTTTTAATGTTACTATTCTGTAAAGTACTCTGAGTAATTTGATTTCAACATTTTTTAAGTTCACTAAGAACATATTAAATCTTTCACTAAAAAGCCCAGGAATGCTGGAAATTTCAATTCAAAAATACAGTTAAAAGCCCAAGAACACCTAACCTTTTATGCAAACAAGAGTTTCATTTTAACAGCAACAAGTACACTTAGGAATAAAATATCAAGTTTTTCCAACACTTTAATTACTTCTTAAGTGGAAATACATTATAAAAAAAGTTCCCAAACGTTTTCAAGGCACACCTTATGGCAGCCTTTGAAGGATTAGTATTCTTACAGCACCCTCATCATTAACCTCAGTAAATAAAACACAATGAAGTAACAGGGTTCCACGCATTATTTACTTATTGAGAAAGGCTTATGGCTCTTAATATAGAAGAATGGTGCACCTTCTTTTGTTGAACGAAAATGTCTGAAACTATGGGAGGTTTTGACAAGTAACTATGACTCTTTTGTGATGGTTACCTATTACCCTGAAGTGTTGACTGTAATGAAGATTTGATATCATAGGCCAGCATTTCTAAGGTAAGGGGGAGTGGGAGTCTTTCAAGTGGGTCACAAAGACAATTGAGGGGAGTTGTGAAGAAAAGTCAGGGGACAGAAGCCTACACATAACAATTTATTTCGTCAAAGACATGTATAAAGAAATTAAAGTACAATTTTTTGCAGTATATTACTCATTACATTTTGCCTGGTTATCAAAATAATTCAAGAGCCGTTGAATTATTTTCCCTTTTAAATTTTATGCATACATGACTCTTGGCTTGAAACAGATAAAACAAAATTGATTTGAAAATATATCATATACTCAAAGAGTGCAAATCAATAATGCTTGCACAGAACCAAAGACATGGTTTTGATTTTTGAAATCCATGACTTTCCTTGATTTTTCATGACTTCTGCTTATAATTTTTCATGACTCACAGGTTGCAATTTGTCCAGAAAAAAACATTTTTTCACAAGTATATCTAAATTTGTACTTCCTAATAATAAACATTCAACCATCTGACACGTTTCGAAAATTTCAAATTGAAGCAAAATGTAACAAGCTAAACTACAAGAGTCTATACACTCTAATGACAGAGATCTGCACTTAATATTGCTCTATTAAAGGGGTCCGCAGGCTATAAAGTTTGGGAAGCCTGGTAAAAAAAACATACAAGAAAAGTTTAAAATAATCCAGGATAAGAAATTAGTAAAGTCCAATTGGTAGAATCCAATAGTAAAGAAAAACCAGTATGTTCTATAAAAACAGATGCAATCAGATTTGGAAATGCATGAAAAATCGGAACTGACGCCTAAAAGCGTAAGAAACTGCTAAGATGCATAAATTTTACACCTAACCAGTAAATTTCTACTGGCATGTATGTTCTTGAACTCAAAATCTATGACTAATTATCAGTTTCCATGTTTTTTTAGCATCTTTGGCTGAATATCAGGACTTTCCATGACCATTTTTGATTATGGTCAAAATTCATGACTTTAGGTGCACCCCCCTTTTGCACTGTAAAGAATGTAATGATTTAAGAACTAATTACTGCAGTGTTTAACCGATTTGGTAGAAAGAATAAACTTCACAAGATGAAAAAGACAGCAAGTCTATTTTCTTTTAAAATTTGACCCCTTTCACTCCATTCACAACATTTTTCGTATTTAATCCTTTGCAGAAAATCTGCCCTCTCCCCATTGAGGAATGAAATCAAGTAGTTCTTATTCTTCAGCAAATTTTGCTTTGAGAAAAATTTTCAGATCAAAGTAAAAAAAAGATAAATTCTTTTGAGGAAATTATTTTTATTATTATTATTACTATTAATCAGGGATTAAGCTGAGTTTATAAGTTCTTCAGCAAAAAGAGTGAAAAATTGAATAAAAATCTTCAGTAAAATGCTAAAATGTTGAAGGTTAATAAATATGTTCACATATCTATCTAAATGTTTCAGAGTTTCATTTTCAGTTGAAAACTAAATTTAAAATTCGAGTATTTAAAATTCAACTTTCAGGAAATAAATACACAACAGCTTTTTTTTTTTTCAATTTAAAATTAAAAAAAAGTATTTAAATTGCATTTATCATTGAACTAAACCAAATTTGATTTTTCAAATCTTCAAATAATGAAGTTATTGGGTAGACATACAGCCAATTAAGACTAGGTTTTGTTGAACTTCATAGTAATTTTAAATATCTTAGGTACGATTTATAGTAAAATAAAGAAGTGGTCACGCTTTGCTTCTTCTCTTGAACAATGCATTGTTTTTATCATTATTATAATTTGAGAAAAAAACATGAAAATGCTATGCTTAATTTTTATAACTGTGACAGTAACCTTGCATTTTGCGAAAAATGTAACCGTAGCAGAAACTCCGCTTTTAACATTGGAAAAAAGGTTCACAGCCACATAATCATACTTTGGGGTCCAGTATCTTCCAAACTGCTGTTAAAAATATCTTACTGCCAGATTTGGTTACAATTCCCCCATATTTATCCACTTATACTTTGTATTTGCAACCCTAATTATGGACACCAGTGTACACTCAAAAAAAGTTTAAAACTGAAGCTAAATAACATAAGTAAATGCTTTAAAATACTATTCCACAGGTTAGAATTATTTTAAACAACTTTATACATTTATTTTATTAATGAACACTAACCTCCGGCAATTCAATCACTTTGGAATACTTAATGCCGTTTCGAAGCTTTTTACACTTTTCACAACTATACATGTTGTCTCCTTTCAATTCATCTGCAGAAAAAAATGCAGAAAGACAATCCTGCAGGCTGACAGATGGTCCCCAAAACCAGCTAAAGTGAAATTAAAAATTAGGCACAAAACATGCACTGCAAAAGTACAGTTGTAAAATAAATATATTACTTCATCAATATAAAAGTTTTTTTCAGTAAATTACCGTCCTATAACCAGGGCTAAGGCAGAAATGCATAAAATACACCACCAGCTCAGTCATTCAATCTGAGGAATGACTGAGCTGGCGGTGTATTTTATGAATATAAAAAAAAGGTTATTCACACTCATTGGAAACCATTTTAAATAATACATCTTTATGCATTTAATAAAGAGATCATTCCATATTAAATCAACAAATGGGTCTTACCATACCATTTTTGATTGAAATATTTTGTACTCCAAAACTGTTTCATATTTTTCTTGAAAATGTTTTATGCCTAAAACAGAGCTATTTTTTTGCTCCATGGGTGAGTAAAATTTAGCATTTTTGATCATTTTTCTAAAAGCTCTGATTAATTTCTTTAAATTACTAGGAAGATCAAACATGGCTTATTGTGAAATTGAAAGAATGAACTTTTATTAGTGATTAAAAAGAAATGAAGAAATTTAAAAGTAACTTTTAAATAGTTTTTGTTGACATCGGAAAAGGCAAAAAGGAATGAAAATTACTAAACGAAGAATTACAAGCATAGTATGTACTGAGACCCTAGCTGCGAAATGCCTTAATTTTTTTCTTTTTTCCCCCTTTTATTTATTTATTTATTTTTTCGATGTCATAAAAACTCGTGAACCTGTGAGTATTATGGTGCAAACCGCAAATTCATGCGACAATTTGCTGGTTTTCTATGAATTTTTTTAATGTGTCAAGGACTTTTCGGACACCCTGTATTTCTTTTAAAGCATTTTAAAAGAAAACTAACTGCCTTTTCTTCAGGTTTTCTTCCTTCTTGCCCCAGTTCTTATAAAAGTTGCAAGCTTACACTGCATAAATTGAGCACCTTTTCTGGTGCAAGAACAAATAAGTCAACACAAGTTATTATTGTCTAAGCAGCAGAATATCATAGCAGACAAAAATGAGCTAGTATTTCGGAAACTGATGCAATGGGATTGCAATATGCATAAAAATTTAGAGATTGTCACGCAAAAAACATTATATCTATTAAAATGAGTAAAGTTGCCATATAATGTGCAAAAGTTGGCAGGTATGTACATACTAAACTTACGTTTCATGTACAAGTGAAAAATACTTAAAAACTAGCTAAAAATAATACACATCAATGCACAAAAATAAAATGTTTATCCCTCTAAAAATTAAAATCAAGAATAATTTCAGAAAATTTCAACTTTTTGGTAAGTGGCTCTACTTACTGTTCTTTTTTCAGTGAAAGAGTTACCTATTACTGGTAAATGAATTTTCTTTCTTTTACTATCATATTGTTTGGCAGCTTGGATTGCTAAGCTGTGATTCTTTTAATTAAATTGTTAAAAGATCGTTTTGAACCAACAGAAGGAAAAAAAATCCAATATACCTTAACATCCAACTAAAGAAAGAGCTAAACCATCCTTGATGACTATACACATCAGTGCATACACCAGTTTTCTGCTGACTTCCTTGAGATGCGTGAATCATGTGCAAATGATCTTTATTAGGAATTGGTAAAGACAAATCTTGGAATGTTTCTTTAGTTGTAGAAACCTATAAAAGGAAAGAAATTTTTTGTTTTATGCTAAATAATTGGTTTCACTACATTTAGGCTTAGTGTTAGAGATAAATGAGAAAGAGATCTTGAAAGAATCAAGAAAAAACATTTTTTAATTAAGATAGACATAACAATAAAGTTAGAATGCAAAAGATAAGTATTGAGAAAATGAAAAAAAAAATCAGCTGAAACTTTTCTTTCACAATTATTCATATTCTCAAATGACATGGTTGGTTCATGACAATGCTAGACAAATTAAATTTAATAATAATCCTAAACTTATTCATAGCATCTTTGTTATAAGTTGGCAAGAAGCCGAATAACATGTTAAAACAAAAAAAGTAAGAGTAAGGACTAGTCTCCATACAGTTGTTTTTTATTAACTTAAAAACAAGGCAGTTCTTATGGTGATTACCAACTGTTCACCCTAGCAATGCAGAGGATAAGCTGAATCCTTAATAATTATCTGATATCAATGTTTTTGTACGTAAACTTGTTCAGTTCTCATACTTTTTTTAACAGGATATACTGGTTCCAGCCCACAGTTGTATCAACATGTACGGCAATTCTGCTATCTTTCATTTTATCATAAATAATTCTCTTAATGCTTTGCAGAGGCAGAAAAGAAACAGGTTGAGCCATAAGGGATCCAGTTCATTTCCAATAGGATACCAAAAATAACTTTTGGGAAGAAATGCAGCAGTATTTGCAGTATATAAAGGGCAAGAAAAATACAATGCAAAAAATAAAAATCGATGAAGAAAATCAGCATGCATTACACAATGCCAGTATTCATCTTTTTTAATGACCAAACTACTACAAAGAAAAAAAATCCTTTCTTTTGATTCTCATTTTAGTATGTTAATATGAGTAGTATAAATGTAAATCTTTTATGGAATTGTGAACAAAAAAAAAAAAAATCTTAAATTAAAAATAAAGAATAATAAATGAATTTCTTTCAACCTTACTAGCGCTCTTTAATGTTTTGGAAATAAACGTTTTTACAAATGAATGATACTTTGAGTTTAAAACTAAAATTTGCTACTCAAAATATGAAGCACACATTTCATTAATTAAAGCATCATAGCAATTATATTGTTTAATTTTTCAAAAAAAAAAAACTAAGATTCGAGGATGTTTCCTATTAACAACCTTGATATACATGTCAACATTGGAACGATGGTTGCCTGTAGCAGTAGCACATGAAAAACATTTCTACTTTTAAAAAAAATATCCTATCTGCACAAATAAAAAAATATATGCATTACTATTCACAGAATAATTAGAAATAATCATATAAAACTTTTATAAAACCAGAAAACATACAAAGAAAATTGGTAAAACTACATCACGATTCAAAAAATCTGTACACTTGATAAGCATGCACAGTACTAAACACTGATAAATATTTGATATTAATGGTAGATTGAAAAACTATCTTTTAAAATATCCTTCCTTAAGGTATCTTACCTTGTTTTTTTTCGTAAAAAATAGAACTGGATTTTAGAAGCAATTAAACAAGGCCAAATTTATATATTCTTGTTAAAATTGTTTCTTTGTTCTTTGTTTCAATCTTCTGCTGTAGACAATGTTATTTTAAGCCTTATATTTTACTATCATTTTTTAAATTTATACAACTAAAACATATTAAGCGAGTCACATAGGAATAACACGAGCATCCTAATTCAGTAAAACAATAATGTAATCTTAATTACAGCAGCTAGTGCAAAATTTTAATTTAACACTAATAAAAAAGTAGCTAATTCATGCTTCCTTTTATTACAAACCAATAAGAATCACGAAATACTATCAATCATGCCAATTACCATCAATGCAGCACATATTCCATTGCCCATGCAGAGTAAAATTCTATAATGCTTTCACTAATCAAAAAGTGCCATCATTGTGCCTGATGAGTACAATTAAAGAATTCTTCAATAGAAAGGAGAGGAAATTTTGAGAAAAGGATGAATTCTCATAATCATGAAATGATGACTTCTCACAAGGGATAAAACTTTTTCTAAAGGAACTGTAAAAATAAAGAAGGACGAAATTTTGATAAACTCTATAATACCTACAGATAATCTATTTGATCACAAGTACGCCTCACTATGTACAATGGCACAAAGCTATTTCTGTACAATTAACATTATTACTAATCTGCAAACTCAGCATTGATTCATTGGCTAAATAAAATGACAAATTACTGAGTTTCTTGACCCAAAGCTTCACAAAAAACTTTCTTCATGAATTTGAGCTAACTTTAACAAAACATGTACAATGCTAATAATTTTAAAACCAGCTTTAGTTAGGACTGAAAGTTTCAACCTTTTCTGTCACACTCAAGTCAAACATAAGTGCTGTAAAAGTGCATAAACTTGCCTTAAACTTCATAGTCAATTTCTGTCAAAATCGACATATAGCATGTGCTTTGCATGTATTTGAGAGCACACATAAATTTAAAAAACATATAAACAAACAAGAAGAGGTGTGGTGTGTTTACGTTAAATTTTAACACTTTGAGGTCTATGCCCGAGGGTTACTCGGTTTGCCATTATTGGTAAAGGGAACTAAGCCCGAGATTCTCTCCGGGTCAAATTTTTACTCTCTTAGCTATAAAAGTACGAGTTCTATATATTTCTAACCTTTTTAGATACGAACCTTTTACTTAAAAAAAAAAAAAAACAGATGGCAGCACCAAGCAGAATAAGTACATGAATCAAGATTGAATAGGGGTTTAAATTTGAGTTTGTACTTTGAAATGTACCATACAAAAGCAAATTTTATTAAATAATGTTTATTATCAAAAAATTAAACCTATTTCCAGATATTAGTTTAAGATTTATGTAAGTTTTTAATTAAGTCTGGGTAAAGTTTTATGTTAAAAAATGATGTTTTCCTATGTAGAACTTTTCTCTTAATTTGAAACATGTTTTGGACAATTTCTTACTAAAAATTGATTTTTATTTCAATCAAATAGTTCCTTTATTATGAAAGAAAACATCCTGTAGTATGTAATACAATAAAAATTACTAATATATACATCTTCCAAGTATTTTTTTTTTAAATCATGCAAAGCACCAAAAAATCCCAATCTGGAGGGAGATATGCAGTTGAAATAGCTCAGACCTGAAAGTGTTAAGCATTAAATCCTTTTTTAATGCTATATAATCAAAAGAAAAATAACATACAAATGCATATTCCAAATTACACACTTCAAAACATAAAACCAAGTAATAAAAGCTTAAATGAAAACATGTTAAAGTTTCTTTAGAAATTATCCACAAGACTCGAGAGTTGATGATGTTAATGATTAAAAAGAGAGAGAGAAACTACTATTACTGAGCATGAATACAGTCGAACTGTGTTAGCAACAAATCACTTAACCTGAAATATCACTTCTTGTGAAATACTTCTTACTTCTCGTGAGTAAACAATCACCTAATAATATATTAACCCGTAACAGGGGAGGTGAAAAAGTAGGACGTAACAGGGGACATGAGGTCTCAGAGACCGCTCTATTTAAAAATTTCTTAAAAACCGTGTATATATGATACAGTCCTGTAATTTGCCTTAGATGTTCTTGGAACTTTTATTAGCACGGGAAAAAAATATTTTTGAATTTTGAATCGAAATACACCTTTTCCAAGGACATTTTGCTAGAGTCTTACATTTTTTCTAGAAAAATCACATGCTGAAGTAAAAAACATACTACTCGCAATAAAACTGAATCTGTTATTTATTAATGATTTCATTTTAGTTATTAAGTACATAACGAACACTTTAGCAACGGAAAATTGATTATATCACCTTACTGAAAATTTTTGACATCACCTAAACTATTAGTATATCGCGTCATATTTCCAGAAATAATTAAGCTCTCATTGTCCCTTTAGCATTCATTGCGTACCTTTTAAGAACATTTTAATCAACTAGCAACCTTATTTCGAACAGTTTACATCTCTTCCGCGGTGCAAAAGTTAAAAGCCGTGTCTACTACTGCAGAAAGTTATAACACTGAAGGGGAGGTGAGGGCTCACAGACCACTGCAATGAAATTTAAACCAGATGCATGTGCCAAAAGATACTGATAAGCAAGGGATTCAAGTTCAAGATCACAAAACAAAAAGCTACTGGAAAAACCATTCAATCGGACTGAAAATGAAGTAGGGGGTGGTGGGATTAACTTTTGAGTGGTCTGTGAGACCTCACTTCCCCTGTTATGGGTTAAACAAGATGAATTCCAGACATCATGAAATAATTTTCATGGTCCGGTAAGTTTCATGTTAACAAGGTTTGACAGTATTAGACACTATTATAGCTCATTAAAATAATTTTGAAAATTTACTGATAAATAAAAAAATCAAAACTTAAGAAAATAAATAAAGTTACTTATAACTTACTGTGTCACATGTAAGACACTGCACTGAGCTCAAAATTTTTCCATCAAATATATCAGATATAATGCTTCGATATTGGATAGGTTTCCGCTTTCGTGCAGCAAACATAGATGAAAACAGAGAATGAGTAGATACATGTTTATGCTGAATGACTTGTTGAACAGAACCTGTACCCTTAACCACAGATGAAAGAGAACTTGGCAAATTAGTAGGATAAGCTGAATGTTTTTCATTCCAGGATAATGGAATTTCAGGTTTTATCTCAGAAGTGGAATCATTATCGTTGTGATGATGAATGGCTTCTGAATTATGAACAAAACAATCTCCAGCACCAATATTTTCATTGATTCTGGTAGTATTTGGTATAGACAGGTCTGGGTTGTAGTCTTTATTTTTGTCATCATTTGCAGCTAACACAGTTTCAACAAGTGAGGAGTCACCACTGCCTAAATCCAAATTTATAAGACTTTGAGAATCTGAAGCTTTTACCTTAGCAGGCTTGGTAGAAAATTGTGTAGAACAAGATACCGAAAGGTCTGCCAATTCAATAATAGGCGGCTCTGAAGTTTTTTCTTGCGGATCTGTAATTTCATCAGCACAAGAGCTCATCTCACTGCTTAACCCAGAGTCACATGTCTCATAATCACCATCTGATTGACTAGAATCGTCTGAAATGGGAATGGCAGAATCCCCACGGGCACTATCTAATTCTTCCTGACTTTCAGGGGTAGATGACATTCCAATCATTTCAACTACAGGCTCTTTCAGTTCTTCATGAAGCTGATCCATGAAACACCTAAGAAATTCTTGAGCATCCTACAAGAATAAGAGAGGATAAATCTTAGGTTTAACTTTACCTATATATTTATATTAAAGCTTATTATAATATACAGCTCAATATACAATATTTCAGTTTTGAATATTAAATAATATTAAACACATCTTCATTTAAAATCTATTCACAATATTTCTCATTTTCACAAACTAATTCATCATGAACTTTTAAAGAGCTTCATGCAAAACAAAAAAGGAATAGCCTTTAATAATGAATAAATAAATATCCACAAGTACACATAAATTTTTCTTTAACAATAGCATGAAAATAGTAATAACTGTTAAAATTACAGTACTTTTTGTGTCGAGGGGGGGGGAGGGGGTTAGGAAATGAAATTTTCATACGATATAACTTGAATGCTGGTATAAACACAGAAACTACACATTTTTTAAAATAAATTTTCCTAGACTCTTTCAGGCTTTTTGTGACTGTTTGAAATCTATTGCATTGCAATTTAGAAGATTTGTCAAGGTGATGCTAAACCCTAGAAAAGTGAAGAAAAATATTATTTTCTGAAAAGTCAACATTAGCAAAGCAGGGAGAAAGCATTGAACTATTTGATACAAAATCTAAATAAGCAGGTGGACCTTTATTCAATACACGCGGCCCGCCCCGAACTTGTTTGGGTTAAAAGAAAACTATCTACCTTAAAAATATTATGGTGTGTGTTTTTAATTTACAGTTTAATAGTAAGCAACATTTTTTGTTTTATTTTAATGAGATCTGAAAATAATTAATTTCCCTAATTCTTCCCATATGCACTGTTTTACTATGCATTGTAAAATTGTGCGTTTGAACTTCAGATTTAAAGAGGGTGACGGCATAAGAACTTTTCATTCAAAATTGCAATCAATTAAATTGGAAAAGCAAGCAAGCAGGGACCATGGGGATGCAAGGAACATAAGCCAAATCATCTACTGCTGATGCTGTAAGAACAATACTCTAAATCATATTATTCCTCAGTGATTTTAATTGGGGTCCAATTGCATTGCATACATAGGGTTAAAGTTGCACAGTGAAATTATTAGGATATTGCCAATAGCCCTCTTGAACGTCCATGTGTATTTTTTTTTTTTGACAAAGAGTCTAGGTTTCAGGATAAAAATTGAGGATCAAATCATTTATAGAGAATTTCCTAACTGATATATTTCGTTCTCCAGGTATTTTCTCGTTACTTTGTAATAAAAGACTCTAGTAATGGGAGACGACTTTAACCAGGATTGAAGTATATCTGCACGCATTCCTCTAGGGCACCACAGGAAGAGTTTGACAAAAGTCATCAACAAATACGAGGGTGACACCTCTCATAATTTTGTCTAAATTTTTTTATCCTTTTATGGTTATATCTACGCCTACCTAGCCATCTTGAAGAAGTTTTCCCAGTGGCGAGTTTTTTTTCTCGCGTAACGTAAGGAGACTTTTTGCAGGAGATATTCAAAGTAGTTTAAATGAAGAAAAGTCAGTTTTTAACCACATAGTGAAGTCCCAGCAGTTCCGTAAAAAACATCGTAAAAGCCAGGCTACCTGTTGGTCGATTTTTGGCCACTGCTGATTTTATTAAGTTTTCCAGTTCCACCAGGTATGCCAAAAAACATTAACTTGCGTTCCTGTTTTTCATGGACTAATCCTATTTTTATCGGTGTTTTTTCATGGATTCTCTGCAGTGGTGGCAAACTAAAGCCCAATACTGAATTTCCGGCTCATTGACAAATTTTGCCTTTTTTAAAAAAATTAGATTTTGGTTTATATTGTTTGACATTGAACGACAATATCAGTATTTCTGCTTACGCTCTCCTTGCAATATGTAGTCACAGAGTTTTTTTTTAAATGATTTTCATTAAACAGTAGGATCTAAAATTTTTCATAAAAGTTTAAATAGTTATAAGAAAAATATGAGTTTAAGAGTGGAGTCAGAAAGTTACACATATCAGATAAAGTTAGTTTCCAAGGTTTGTCTTTTTTTATAAGACCGAGTTCTATACGTGCTAATTGATAGGTTTGTAGGACCTTTAACTGTCAAAAGACTTTGGAAATATGTTAGACCACGAAAATGTTCAAAAATTCTTTAAATAAAAAATATCCCTAAAATTCTTAAGTAAAAAGATTTCGATTGGCTAGTAGGATGAATACTGTATATTCTACTAAGAGGTGGGTCTTTTTCAATCCCAGGATGAATTTCAACCTCTTTTAGTGTTTTCTTCGAAAAAATTGCTTTTCTCACATGCATTTAATGTTTTTTTTCCCAGTAACTTCAAAAACTAATGTGCCCGAAGTGAATCTCAGTTATAATTCGTTTAAATAAATTTTGAAGCACAACATTTAGTGACTCTAAATTACTTGCTATGTCTAAAGTAAATAGAATGCTTAACACATTATCCTCTGAAGACTCCAAATGCATGTAATTGGTGTTTGTTTTATGCTGACATTGAGAAATTTTTTTCCCTGCTTCTTATCCCTCAGCATTCAGCTGAAAGATAACCTTTAGTGAAACTGCTATTGCAGAAGCAGTACAATCGGTGTCTGTTTTTATGTTTATAAGAACAAAACGGTTCGAAACATAAACTGGTAGCGTATACAAACTATTGTTTTAAAAAATTAGTATAAATATATATGCATATTTTATAGCCTATGTCACTCAGTAAGAACGCACCTTTTACATAGTGAAGGAATTTTTCAAATAGTCACAATGGTTCTGGAGATTACCTTGAATATGTAAACAAAAAAAAAATCCGCTCTCTCTCTTTATAATATTAGTATAGATGGTTTGAATTCATATCACTTACTACTTTCAATATGAATATATTTTTGAAGGTGACTTGGCAGTGATTTGGCTAAAATTCCAGGCCTTAACACAGCTGGAGCAATGATGTATTAACTTTTATCTCAATAATTATGCAGCCTCTATATGTTTAGTTATACACCAATGTAGAAGTAAAGAAATTTTCAAGAACCACCATACAGAAGCAAGAACTGGATGTCTGTACCAATGAATGCAATCTTTTGAACATAATGCCAAATAGAAAATAGATTAGAAAAAAAAATCTAAAAATCATGTTTTCTATTGACAATTTTTATTTTCTACAATTAGTTTCTTGAATTAAAGGAAAGAGTTAAAATTTTTCAAAGCCAATTTTTTAACTCCAAGTCAAAATCTATCCATTTGTTTATTGGTAACAATAGGATACACATCACATGACTCAGCTAAATGCAAAGATCTGGTTTAAATAATTAAATGAGTAGTATGGTGATCAGACTAAACTTAAATGCATAAAACTTCATTAGTACATTATACTTCCTTTAGGGTGTGTCAAAAGCTTTTAAAATATGATCTAGTCTGCAATTCAAAGAAAGAAGTAGGTAGAGGGTCCATTAAAACTGAAAAACATCGTAAGGTATCAGTTTTCATAAAATGTTTTGTGATTTGTTAGTTTATAACATAATATGGTTTGTGAAATATGCAAACCCAAATTTCTCCAAAGAAACCTCTGGCTACATTGCATATATATATATATATATATATATATATAACATGAATTAAGTGCTTAATTTAATGTATATTGTTGAAAATCAACATTAAAATGTTTAATCTTCAATTGATTATGATATAAACTGAAAAACTTTTAACTTCCTAAAATCAAAAAGAATAAAGCTGACAAAAAAAAAGGGTAAGCTTCAGCAGTATAAGTACAAAAGTATATATATATATATATATATATATATATATATATATATATATATATATATATTATAATATCTATTTAAAAAAAAGAATATTATGAAAATCTTAAATAAAAGTCAACGTAAGTATTTGACTACTGATTTCAAGCTTTTTTTGAAGCAAAATAGTCTTGTCAATGCTGATGAAAAATATTGGTTTAGCTACTGTTCAGAGACATCAAAGTAGATCTTTCAGAAGAATAAATATCCTTCTAAAAATCCAGTGTTATAAAAATTCTAATAACAATTGAAGCATTGCTTTCTTTAAAGGCAATTTCTATTAATAAATATATTGTTTAGTATCATGTCAGGGCTGGCTCCAGCAGTTCTGCCGCCCTAGGCAATACTGACAAGTGCCTCCCCCCCCCCACTGAACCAGAAATTAATAATAATAATATAAAATAATAATACACTAATAAAATATAAATAATAGTAAGTTGCTCAAAATTAATGCGAGTTTCTAGTTAAATTCCAAACTGAGTTTTGCATATCCAAGCACTGATACACACTTTAAATTATCTTTTTTAACATTAAAGCAGTGAATCTTATGGCACTGAAATAGATTTAAATAGTTTCAAAAGACTTAAATCGTGCAATTTGCCACCTCTAAAATTAAATTGAATTTCTTGAAAAATTCTGAACTATGTCTTACATGTCCAAGCATTGTTACACACATTAAATTATAAAAAATATTATTTTGGCATTGAAGCAGTGAGTCTTAGGGCACTAAAACAGTGAATCTTCTGGTGCTGAAACAGATATTCAAAATTTAAAAAAAATATGTTTCAATTTCGAAATTTACCGCCCTAGGTTTTCCCCTAAGTCGCCTACCCCTGGAGCCGGGCCTGACCATGCAGAATTAATAGGGTAAGGAGGAACATTAAAGTCTTGATAATTTGTTTATATTCATCTTTTTTTCTTAATTTAAAAAAAAAAAAAAAAAAAAAAAATATATATATATATATATATATATATATATATATATATATATATATATATTATTCACTAAAATCAAGTATTCCAATATTTAATAAATGTAGAAACACATAAAACTAAGTGTGCATTTTTTTTCTTAATTTAGTGGCATTAAAGGGTACACTAATATTTGCAACACTTTGGAAAAGAGCGAAATGAAAAAAAAAAAAAAAAAGATACATTAAAACATAAAATTTGGTATCTCAGGAGGCAATTACTAAACACTCCAATGAGAAAGTTCCAAATTTTATCAAGGGTTCAAAAAAACTTTTAGGCAATGTTTTCTTTTTTTTTTTTTTTTTTGTTAAATAGTGCTTTTTTACCAGAGAACAAAAACTATTTTGGCAAAAAAAAAAAAAAAAAAAAAAAAAAAAAAACCTAAAGAATATTTTTTTTTAATATATAGGTTTTAATTTGTCTCAATCAAAGATAAATATAACATTTAAACTCATTTTGAAAAAAAGTTTTACTCTTCTGAAGAAGAGCTGGATTTTATGCAAGGAACATATTTTTTCCACAAAGAGAACTATTTGTAGCATTATAATGTATCAGCTGTTTTATCTCACTCACTAAAGTTCTCTTAACTTTCGATACAAATTTTTGTTTTTAGGATGACAAGCTTCTTTTTTTCTACTTTAAAACATCTCTCACCAATATGCAAATTACTGTACTTTTGCCCAACTTTTTAAGAAATGCGAAATTCCTTGACTTTTCATAAATTGGTAGGATTTTCTGGTCACTTTCTACTCTGAATGAATGATTCTACGCTATTTTTTACATTAAGTTGAGAATTTTGTTTTTTTAAGTACAGTCTAGTCTCCATATAATGAAGTCTCAAGGGACCTTTGAAAAGGTTCATTATATAAAAACTTTGCAAAGCAGAAAAAAGTAAATTTCTACTTAAGTTTAATTTTCAACCAAGGTAAGTTCTGATCATGCACGGAATGAATCTATTTTAAAACGGCTTAATCGACATCGTCATACATGCACAATCCTACTTGTTTTGCATTGGAATTGCACATTTTATCAGCTTTACTTAAAACAGAATTCTTATTTTTTAGTATAGTGGATACACTATTTGCAAGAATTCTTTATTTTACATCTTTCTTCTTAATGCTGTTTTAACATCATTGGCAAGTGAAATTTCTTCCTTTATAGTCAACACTTTCTCTTCAACATTTTCAGAACAATGCACCACGTTGCAGAACAAGGCAAAATGAGCAAAACGTGCACATGGTCACTTCAAGAGATTCCAGCCCAGCATCAAAACATTTCTAGGAGACCTCACCCCCTCTAGGAACTTTACCCTCCTCCTTTGAAACCCCTCTCCCCATCACCACATGTGACAAAGAGAAAGGAATGTTTAAAGACAAAATAAGGAAGTTATAGAATGAGTAAGCCTCGACAAAAGCACCAGAAGAAAGACTTCTCTTTTCTGAAACATTGACTTTCTTCCCCATAACAAGTTAGCAATAGAGAAATTCGGCCGTTTGATACTCACTTAAAGATTGACAGATTTGCATGCTTTTTTTTTTTTTTTTTTTAACTTTCTGTGTCACTGAACATGCTTCGTTATAAAAAGAACTTTGCTAAATAGAGTGTTCGCTATACAGAGAGTTATAAGCACAATTACTATGATTTTCAAGAAAGTAATGAAACGGGCAAGTATATATGAGAAAACAATAAGCATCCTCAACTGCTTGAACAGATATATACAAATGAAAGTTAAAGTAGTATATATAAACTTACTTGTTGCGTATATCCTCTAAAAACAGGGAATACCATTTTTATTCCATATGCTATGCCAGATGGGACTACATAACTTGGCCTAAAAAATAAGTATTACTTAATATGCATTATTTATTACACACACACACAAAATAAAATTTAAATTCATTTAATTTTTTAGTTGAGAAAATGAAAAGGAATTTATTTAATAAAAACTGAATGAAACATTTTTTTTTCAAACCATTTACACCAAATCTATAACTATTGAATAAGAAAATTTGCTTTTTGTGTCATGTGTAAATATCATGAAGAATAGTATATTTACAGAGGACATTTTAGAAGCTGCAATTTGAATGCCTTTGCTTTTTAAGGCTGCTAAATAGTTGTTTCTGAAACTATATATTCCTTCTATTTTTTGGGAAAAGATTTTGGTAAAGTAGCTCAAGATGAAAATAGAATGGTTCAAAGACTAAATACTCTTGCCACTTTTCCTCTCCAAATTTCAATTAATACACTGGATCTGAGTTGCACTCAAACTTTCCAGTACATGAATATTTAATTTTGTATAAAATTGCAGTAGAACAGATTTGGGGTCAGCACGTTTAGGCAAAATTTTTTTTGGTTGTATGTCTAAGTACCTCGCTACACAGAAGAATAATGTAGTATTGAAGAAAACTTTTCAACAGTTATATGATATTTGAAAAAAACTTTAGGAAAAAAAAAGAATAAAAACATAAGAGTTGAGAACCGTGTAAATACCACCGTGAGTCACAAGAATGAAATCTCAGACATATAACTACTTTTTGATACATTTGTGGCTCAATTTAAGATAAAACAACGCAGTCCAACCAGAAGTAGAACTTTACAAAAGCTTATTACATAGTGTTACTCATTAACTTCCTGGCTTACCAACATATAAGGAATATGATACATAGACCGCGCAATGAAACCTGCACTATAATATGAGTGTGCTTAATAAGAAAATGCAATGTTTCCATCTTAAAATATGCAAATTTTTTTGCAAACAGGAAACGAATAATGTGTCAAAATCAAAATAGTTTATTTCACTTATAATAACAAACACTGCCAATGTAAGGCATAGTGCTTATTTTGTCAATGAAGAAAAATAATAGCTAACTTAGATAAAAAATAAAGGGTACAGATGTTTTATTTATTCTTACAGTTATAGTAAACACATTTCATTGAAACTGCACTAAAATGAGTTTCTTTACTTGTTTGCTTTTATTAATGGAAGTTTTTTTCAATCAACGATACAGTGGCACCATTGAAGCAACATTGGGTTCATGTTTGAAAATGAAAAGGGAAAATTAATCAAGCAGTACTTGATTTTTATTTTTAAATTTACTGTTTTGCTTATATTTACTGGAACATTTAATTTTTGTGATTTGTCACACAGTCAAATCTCAAAAATCTGAGGTAATTGGAGCTATACTACTTTGGATTGCACGGAAAATTCTTCCAGATTAAATCTTTACTTTTTGGATTACATAAGAAGGAGCATCTTTTACTTATTTATACAAATAAAAAGAAGTATTGTCTTTCCAAAAAATTATCATTCAAAATTTAACATAAATTTTGATTTTAATTACCTTGAAACAAATGTTGACTTTTTTTCTGTCACGAGTATTTATGCATGCAATATATATATATATATATATATATATATATATATATATATATATATATATATATATGTGTGTGTGTGTGTGTGTGTGTGTGTGTGTGTCGCTTTTCATGCAAAAAGCTAAAATGGAAAGTGTAAAAAAAAGTTGGATTGCTGAAAAACTAAGTAACATGCAAAAATAATGACACTGCAGTTTTATTTTGATTTTATAATATCAACTGAGTGTTAACCAGCTACATTTACAAAATTTAAAACAGTATAACTTCGATTTAATGATATTTCACTGGTCTGGATTTGACTGCATTGAATGTCTATGCTCCTTGATTTAACGACATCCTTGATTTTACAATAACTTTTTCCAGTCCTTTGACAATCGTTAAATTGAGGTTTTCTGTACTTAAAATTTGAAAAAAAAAAAAAAAAAAATTACAAGAAATGACAAAGAACAGTGCCAGAACAACTCCACTTCTGCTGTCTTAAAAAAGAAGTGCAATTATTTTAGTGGGAGTATTTTACATTTGAACCCATAATGCTTGTAGGCCTCTGAAAAAGTTTTTCAGTTTTAGTTATCACATTTTGTAAAGTATATTTTAGCATTTGTCCTGTGGTCTAACAAGGATAGAGTGGACCCTCATTTTACACTTGTTTATTTTATGCGGTTTCGATTATAAGCGGTTTACGATTTGACATCTTTATTTTATTTTATGCAGATGCAGCAATGCAAACAGATAAAATTTTCCCCTTTTTCAAAATACAAACTCCTAAAAATTGCAGATTACATGTAATAAACTGCATTTTGGCTTGCTAATTATCAAGCTTGGGCCACTGGAGACATTTTATGCGATTGGTTCTAGAGTTCCCGAGCTCTTTCTAGAAGTAAAGTTATTCAACTCACACAGTTCAGAACTCACTAAAACTTTTAGGTATGACAAAGGCGAAAACCATCGAGGATACCGACATCATGCCATCCAAAAGACTATCATTGCCTTTTGGCAATGATAATCTTTTGGCAGTTTATAATTTTTTTTTGGCTCTTTATAAACAGAACACAAAATTAGTTTATGTTTTCGTTATGCATGTTGTGCATAAAAATTGATATAACACATTAAACTTATTATATAATTAGTAATCACCTGAATGTAGTAGTTTTTTTTATCTACAAAACCTAATCCCTATTTTAACACTACAACTTAATCTCAATTTACGCAGTTTCGATTTATGCGGCATTTCCATGGAACGTAAACCCCACGTAAAATGAGGGTCTACTGTAGTTATCTTTAATAATTCTGCCAAAAGATATTTTTCGTCTGAATATTGAAAGCAATGAATACTTTTAGTGCAGGATGGGATGGGCAAACAATATGGTTACTTTTACTTTTCACATCCTTTCTACAGCAAATCAAAGGGATTAAAAAGCCTATTGAGAATGAGAGGATATTGGAATGCTTACTCTTGTTTAAATTTTAATACCCGATAGTAGTACATTCGTGAATTAAATCGAAACCACATGAAAATCATTTAAAAAAGAACAAATGCTATTTTACTTGTTTGTTGGATAGATAACTTTTCTTAGTGACCTCCGTTATATAGTGTTTTAGGATGTATCGCGCCTTTTCTTTGTTCTCTGAAAAGTGGGATATAACGAGGAAATACTGTACAATTTGGGTATATTTTTCAATACAATAATCATATTTTATTTGTTAATAAGTTATTTAATATTCATTCACATTCATCCTTTGCAAATTAGATGCAAGTTAGAGCAGTGAAGAGAAAACAGCATAATGTGCAGCGAAAAACAGTAGGTCGCTAGGAAGAAATTTTCGCAGACAGTAGAGAATGGTGAAAGGGTTAAGGACAGTTTACTGAAAATTATCTCTGCATAGATAGCAGGAATTTTTACATCACTGCACAATAAACTTATCAAATGCTAAAGGAAAACTTGAATAGCTAAAAATGCTGTTGGAAGTTCCATACAATTTAATAATTTCAACTGAATGAATTTCAAAATAGATAATTATGGAATCAATGTTTCAGAAAATTATTTTCTTTTTTTGATGACATTGCACAAGACCATATTTCAACCATATACAACAAAAAGAAATATCAGGATCTTGGAAGAGAAAGAGCGAATTTGTAAAACTTAACATTGAATTCTCAATACCATGGTTTTGGGATTTGTTCTTTCCCTTTCAAGGTCCTGATATGTTCAATACCAATTTTAAAAGCAAATGAACTCTTATAAAAGAATACCTGTCTCTAACTGAGGGAAGCAAGTGATTTTGAACCTAACTTATCCTACATCAATAACATTTAGTTCTACGAATCTTTTGAGCCTAGGCTGGTACAGTATTGGTACTACAAGCATTCCCCAATAGCTGTCAGGGGGTTGACTACTTGGCCACTTATGAAACTCAGTTCTGAGGACCAAAGCCTACAAGCGTTTATATTTGATTTTTTCTTTGGAGGACAAAATATTTCTCACGTATGCTGTTTTCCTTTGAACAAAACAAATGACAATTCAAATCATCAACTTATTCATTTACTCAATTAATTTCATTGCTCATTATTTTATACCTTATTATTACGTAAGTTCATTTAGTACTCTGGGGAGACATTTTTTACAAAGTGACAAGGAAGACACACAAAGTTTGAACATATTTGGAAAAAAAAATCAAAATTTTGAGGGGGAAAAGTTACCTCTTTTTATGCCACATTTCCTTCATGAGCCTCAAAAAACTCTTGGATAAACCTGGTTTCTTTTCGAAATGTACAAAAGCTCCACATTCCAGGAAGAAATTTGATAATTGAGGGCTTCAGGGATAAAATGCAACAAATTAGTAAAAAATTGAAATAATTACAGACAAATTCTGGACAAATGCTTATAAGCTCTATAAACAATAGGAATAATTACAAACTGAGCACCAACCTACTATAGTTTAAAGCATAAAGAAATTCAAAAAAAGGAAAAAGACATCTGAAAGTCATACCAGTTTGATAATGCTTGTATAGCTGAATTCATATAGCAAGTGTTGCCTAGATTTTGTAAGCCAGTCAAACCTGAAAAAATTTTAAAGCATGAGCAGGGGAATTGATCCAGCTAAAAGGATTATGATGATTAAAATTGAACTTTTGAAAAATATATAAATAGAGAAGTAAATAAGACTTTATGGTATCCAATTAACAAAATCAAGATTTGATAGTCAAAGTAGAGAAACAAATGTCAACAAAAATGAAAATCTTGCTAATTTTATTTAAAAAATAATTTTTCTGAGAATTAATCAGAAAAATTTAACGGATCAGTAATCCTCGTCAATGCGGCCGATGCAGACTATTGCTGATTAATCGGTGCATCCCCAATTTTTACAACAACCTTTCTCTGCTGAAGCCCATGTTTATGCAAGCTTGAAACATTTCATTCAGGAAATGAACTCTCCTAATTATCAGCAATTTTTGGCTTTAAAAAGCATATCTGCTCACCAAACAAAATGTTAGAAAAATAATATTAACACAAAATTCCAACTAAAATAGTTTAAAATGTTTTTTGTAGAGAGTTTACTGCATAAAATATTATAAGAGTAAGAATTTATACTGATCATACCTTTTGGCTTTAAGCCTTCACCACGACTTTCTGACTCATCCTCTGAATCAGTATCAGATTTGTTCATTAATGGATGAGATGGTAGCATCCCAGGAATAGGAGGGTCATTATTTTCCAAAAACACTTCACACTCACACAACAAGCAGTAAACTCGTAGAGTAGTAAGATTTAGGAAAAGAGAATGCTGACTGTTTTTCTGCAAGAAAGTTGAGTTAATTTAATAAAGTTTCAAAACATAAAACTAAAACCAAACAAAGCTTTAAATAAACATTAAATACCTGATAATGTTTAATGCTATGGTAGTTAACATTATCACTACAACCAACATAAAGACAGTCCCGATGAAGGCATACCCATAAATTAGGTCCAGTATTATCACATGAATCACAGGGAGACTAGAAATATCAACATAATTAGACTACATTTTGAAAGGTTCATCAAATATATACAATGTGCAGTTACAGTAAAACCTTGTTTCTCTCTGAACCTCTAGATCAATTTTATAGAGTTAAAATTATTATGTTCGATTAAATAATAATTATAAATTATGATAGCAAGAACTGAACTATTTTTAAGCCAAATGTTCTCTTTTTATCTTTTTATTTTGATGTAATGTACAACTCCTATATAGCTTTTGCAATAAATTGTAGCATTCTAACAAACATCATGTTGTACTTGTTGAAGCATCAGCTCGACACCACGGCAGCTGAACTGTAAATGATAAAGTATTTGCGAAAAACAAAGGATCCTATGCAATTTTGTTACAAAGCATTGCTTTTTTTTCTGCAATAAAAGATTAGTTTTCTTACTTAAGAATGTGTTTAATTTATTACCCATATTATACGGATTTTTGTTATTCGAATTGATTTTGGTTCCAGTTAGTCCAGATAAACGAGGCTGCACTGTATTAGAGAATTTTTTTTAAACAAAAAACAGATG
Source organism: Uloborus diversus (assembly GCF_026930045.1). Lineage (NCBI taxonomy): Eukaryota > Metazoa > Arthropoda > Arachnida > Araneae > Uloboridae > Uloborus > Uloborus diversus. The sequence goes on along the minus strand of NC_072733.1, from coordinate 181,855,495 downwards.
TAAGAGTAAAATGTAGTACAGGTATACAAGAACAAAATATAGATGCAGTTTTATAACATCAAAATATCTAAAAATATTGCAAGAATTATGGGTTCTTGATTAGGAACTAAAAAAGTGAAACTGCTTTTATTTGATTTAAGCTAATATAGATATAAACAACAGTTAAGATGTAACTTAAGACAAATCAAGTATATATTTTTTATCATATGAACCATTACAAGCAAAAACAATGTATATAAATTTTTGTGTTATTTGAATACCTATAATATGTGATGGTGATGGAGCTTACATTATTACATTGTCATAACATTACACTTAGGGCAAAAAAGATGTGAGTCCAATTTGAAAGTTTTAATATTTTCATTCTAGGAAGGAAAAGTGTGAAGCTGCAAGGTAAATTAAATGTTGATATTTTTGTGTTACAGCTTTTCTGTTTGAAATTACTTTTGAATGACTAAACCCAACAATTGTATTTAAAAAACAATGGAAAATAGAAAATGCAAAAAATTAAGTAAATTGGCTACAAATGCTTACAGATATTACTCTAAAGGGAGATTCTCGAAAAAATGTCCCGTGCGTAATGCTAAGTTTTTTTTTTATTTTTTCCAGCTAACCAAAGCCTTCAAAAAATAATACATGCTTTAATATACTATCAAAGCATAATTTTTACATTTGATTTACATTTGAGCAGGAAAAACAATGTTTTGATGCAGGTTGAAGCAAAACAATGATAAGTTATGGAGTAAAATAAAGTGAAAGTAAAATATGGATTTTTAAAAATAATTTATCATAAAGCAACATTTAAAGGTATTTGAGGTATTAAATTAAGAAATCTACGATGAAAATATTTCCTGCTGGATATCAGTTCAGGGCAACTGGGAAAAAAAATTCTCAGACTTTTCCCGGGTTAAGTTTACGAAATTTCTCTGATTTACGTTACTAATGATAATAGTTTCCTCTCTTTGCCCTACTGGAAAGCCATTGTTTGCATAAAAAATGCAGTGGTTAAATTCCTTTAATTCGTTAACAAAAAATACATTTTTAAGAGAATAATAAAGCGATAATTACATAGGCAAACTAAGTGAACTTCTTGAAAATAAATAAATAATTACCTACACAATGAAAAAAAAAATATTATAGGAAATTTAAAACTAATATTTTACATTCGGTGACCATTCAGAATAAGAATTCTAAATTCGTTTTCAAAGACATACACATACCTGTCAACCTTATGAAATGAAAAAACATGAGACTGGGCCAAAGTTTCATGGGAGAAAATGGGAGATTTTATACAACATTATTTGAGGGAAAAATATGATTTTATCAAGTTATTTTATTTCAAAATACACTACTAATTTAATACAAAAATTTAATAACATTCAGAGTTCTAAAATATTTCTTGGAAATAGCATTCAAATGACAGAAGCTTTACCAAACATTAATTGGGGAGGTGCCATGCAAAAGCAAATATATCCAGAAAAATACCAAATTGAGGTAATGACTGATTTTTATTTGTCAGCCTCATTCCTATACGGTAGTGTAGTTGGCTTTACCTCAAAAAAAAAAAATCATATCTATTATTTTAGAGCAAGGGCGCCCATATGTGGGGGGGGGGGGCAAGTGAGGGCTCAAGCCCCCCCCCCCCTAGAAATTAGAACTTCCTAGCTTTTAGTACTTTTTTCTTTGCAAAAATGTAAAAACATTTCTTCTCCAGCCGTTAATGAATAAGTTATTAAAAATGTCAAATTATAATAACTGTAATGTGCACTAAAATCAGTTTCCATGGGGGAAATATCCTGCTAAACCACAGAGAAAATATCTCAGTCCCTCCCCTTACAATTTTGCATATGGGCGCCCTTGTTTTAGAGGTTTAAAAATTGACATTCCATGCATAAAGGAACATATCCATACAATGTATCGTAAGCAAACAAGAACAAATCCACTTCAGTCAATGGGAAGCTGTAGTTTGGTCATATGACTCCTACAATGTGCACATAGATTCGATGTTAACGATAGCACTTTCAACAGTTACAGAAAAGTAATCCAAGTGTGTAAAAAGTGTTTTATGCACTTTACTCAATTGAAACCAACAAGGTCAAGTAATATAGCTGAAACGTAGATTACAAATCAAAGTCTAAAGGAGAATCATGGTAGTGATTGAACTAGTAGAAAATCTGTATAAGGGGAAAAAATTCTGCTTGAGAGTTTTTAAAAAAGCTAAAAAAAAAAGAAAATCATTATAATCACAAAAAGTTGAAGAGAATTTATTTGCATTCTGATTGTAATATTCAAAACTTTTCAAGTGATACAACAACTTTGTTGATGTAACATTGCAAGTAAAAAAAGTCTATGTTTCGTAGAATTTTTTTTAGGGGGGGGGGGGGTAACTAAATAAATTGAGAAATCAAATAGTCCATGCAAAGGAGAAAATATCCCAACCTAGTTCATGAAAAAAAAACTCATCCACCTAGTTCAAGTGAAAAAGAGCACATCCAATATTTAATATTAAATAATTAAATAATTAGCATATTTCTATCAAAACATGGTCTCAAATATTAATACTAGGTACAAACTGAACAATATTAACGTTTGTTGCTGCTAAGTTCAATATTAAATAAATAATAGTTTTTCGTATTTTCACGAAAGTTTTATAAAGTGGACGTGTTGACTTTCGCATGGCACCTCCTCAATTTAATCAAAGCTACAATTTCAATTATGCCAATAAATCAGAAAAAATGTAATACAAGTTGTAAAGTAAAATATATAATGAAATTCGGTTACAAGGAACACCAATACAACAAAATTTCTGTTTGAACGAAATAAATTTTAAGCCCTGATTTAATGTCCGAAACATTGTTTGAATTCTGTTACAACGAAATTCCCGTAACAACGAACAAAATTTACGGCCCCTAGAAGTTAGTTGTAACGGAATTTCACAGTATATCAAAAAAATGTCATCTAAGAGTTTTAAACGGCAGTACATTTTAAGTAGAACAATGAGCTTCTATTTCAAGCACAATTTTTTGGGAAGGTGAGGGGGGAGGGAACCAAAAAGCAAGGGATGCTGAAAATACTTTTGAATTTTATTTCACTAGGCATTGCAGTGTACAATTGAGAAAATTATCAGAAAAAGGACAAACTAGAAGCAGATGCGAAAAGATTGCTGCCGAATTGCCTGCAATGCGTTGAAATTGCCAAAGTCTTTTTCCCACATGCACACAGTATATTGTACAGAACAGTGGTGTTCAGGCATGCCCAGAAGTTTTGGGGCGTGTTACGAGTGACTTTGTCTTCTCCCCCGTACATCCCTACATATATTTCACCCCTCATCTTAAAAATCTCAGGCCCCCTTCAGGCTTTGGCCTGGGGAAACAGGTGTCCCCCCCCCCCCCCCCCGCTGTACACACCCCTGGTGGTGCTATAAGATATTGGAAAGGTCACGAAGCTATTGCAGCGCCCTTCTCAATCAGGATTAGAAAAACAATTTTCCTTTTAAGAACGAAAATCTCAATAAATCAGGAAAAAGTAACAAAATAAAAAATTTGAAGAAAAACGGGAGAAATTGATATTTAAACTTAAAACCGGGAGATACAAGCAAAAAACGAGAGAGTTGGCATGTCTGCATACATATAATTATGACAAAACCAAAAATTTATATTGAAGCAATTTTGAACTTAATTTTAAAGCAGTGCAAGGATAACTTGTTACAGTAAAAGCATTCAGTAATGTAATTATACTTTCATAAATAATTGATATATTTAATTCAAACAAACAAACAAAAAGCTTCTGACATCCATTCATAAGGAGCCATTTTCTTATCAAGAACTAATGTTTTGAATGAACATAGCACTTTTGACTCACTATTTAAAAAAAAAAACAATAAAAATATCCACATTATGTACACAATGCTACTCAATTTCAGATCATTCCATCATTTATGGGGGGAAAATTCATTAAATATTTGCAAAAAAAATAATCAATTAACTTTAAAAAAAACTAGGTATAACAATAAAAGGATGTTTAAAGTCTAAAGAAAAAACAAATTGTATCACCCCTAGCAGCATCAGATAATACGACATTAAAAACTACATTGATTTTGATTTAATGTATACAACTTTAGCTATTAAATTAAAAATAAGAACAGCTAATAAATTTTAATCAAAATCACTATCGCTACAATCAAAATTACTAAAAAAAATAAAGATTTCTTCTTGAAGTTATGGTTATGGTTTGCTAAATACTTCAAGACAATGAGTAAAGACAAGGGTGCTTAGTCAGTAATCAGTACAAACTATTAGTGCAGATACCCAAACTTTCCCCGATTTGCAGCTCCCTTTGAAATCTGGTTTATTTTTTTTCCAAATTAGAAATCTACACATTAAGTTTGCACTCTCTTAGTAAAATGCTTTTTTTGCAAATACTAAAAGTGTAAAATAAAGGGGGGAACAAAAAAAAGTAAAATAACTTAATCAGGGGGATGCACTGAACTAAAATTGTTGAAGGGGGAAAATTTTCAATTAGCCAAATGAAATTCTTAATGTTACTGAATATTAAAATATGAGGATGCACACTAGGATGTCCCTAAACTATAGGGTATTTTTCGAACTGTTTCTATCACCTTCTAATATTTTTTCAATTACCAAAAAAAAAAATCCGGTACAAAATTTCATTTCATTTGGATTATTTTTAGGGATGATTCAAATGCCCCGAAGTTCAAACAATCCTTGAAATGATATGAATATTGTTTTTTTTTTTTTTTTTTTTTTTTTTTTGAGCAATCACAATTGCTTATTGTTCTCATTTGACCTTCTTTGATGTCTGTGCCTTTTTCAACCCCCACAGTCACCTGCAGGCGCGACGCTGTCCGTTCCTGGTTGGGGGCGTCCATATCCTACACACATGCACGCCCATACACATACACACTCACACATACACACAGGTCTACGCACACACAGGAGCCGTTTCTAGAAGCAAGTGAGTAAGGTAGTAACCAATAAGTAGGGTCCTGTCTCAACTCGTGAATGCAAAAAACATAATTTGCATTCAAAATTTTAGAATTCAAATTAATTATAAACTTAAAGTTTTTTTTTTTTTTTTGAATAATTCAGTAATTTTATAAGATTAAAATATATTTTCTATAAGATAAATATATTTCAAAAACAAATTAAAATTTTTGCTTCAAGTCCAACTTCAGTGAGGGTTATCTTAACTGTGGTTGAAACATTGCCATCAAATAAAGACAGAGCTATAGCTTTGAGAACCATGTACCAAACTATGGTTTGAACTTGTTGAATAGCAAGTTTGTTTAAAATGTGGAACTAATGTCATATACACTGTGTCGCAAAAAAATAGATTCACCTAGAAGAATTAGAGCCACAATGTGAAACTCGGCATAAATGCAGTTTGGTAGCCGATATGCAAATGATTGAAGTTTCAGAACCAATAAAACAAGCGCTATGAGCATGTGAGTTGCACAGGTGGGAGAGTTTAAAAGCATGAGTACTTGTGCCGTAGGTCTATTCAATCGAATCTGTTGACTTTGGTAGACTGTATTGTGACTTATGATGCTTCTAAGACATAACCAGTGGCAGTACAAACAGCTGACAGATTTTGATAGGGGTCGTATAATAGACCTCAGAGAAGCAAGTTGAACAAACAGGAGTATTGGATACCACCTCGGTCAGAGTGATATGGTAGTTGCTCGATGTTGGCAACAGTGGATCACGGAAGGCAGAGTCTACTGTCGCAGAGGGTCAGGCCGCCCCTGGAACACAAATGAACGAGAGGATTGCACAATCAGAAGAGCAACCACGTCAGCACCAACAACTCCACTAGTATTGTTTCAATGCCACTTATGACTGGCCGAAGTTGGCTTAAGGAGCCAACGTCCATTAAGACGCTTGCCACTGACCCCCTCCCCCCATCACAGCAGTGTCAACTGAATTTTTGCCGACCTCCAGCAGCTTGGAATGTAACGGACAGGAGGCGTGTGATCTTCAGCGTTGAATCCCGATTCAGTTTCAGTGATGGTGATCACGGTACACATGTGTGGAGGCGCACCGGCCAGCGCTCCGATCCGGCATTTGTTGTCGAGTGGCATATAGCCATTTCATAAGGTGTGACAGTGTGGGGAGCAATTTCTTGGGACACACGATCACCTCTAGTTGTTCTCCAAGGCACGTTGACAGCTCGTAGATACGTGGACAGCATTTTAACGCCTATTGTTCTGCCCATGCTATCAAGTCGCCCAGGTGGCATTTATCATCAGGACAATGCTCATCAACATACTGCCCGACTCTCTCAACATTCTCTTCAGGGATATGGCATACTCCCATGGCCTGCCAGGTCACCAGACCTTTCCCCAATAGACATCTGGGACGTGCTGGGAAAGCAACTGCAGCCATCCCGGCATACAGGGGAATTAACGACGCAGTTGCAAAGATTATGGCATGATCTTCCACAGAAGGACCTACCGTATTTTCCTGCGTATTATCCGCGGGCGGCCTATAATCCGCAGGTCCTAAAATCGGTCTGAAGAAAAAAAAGCTTCGTATAATCCGCGGCGGCGTATAATCCGCGGATAAAACGATGTAAAAAGATAAAGTTTGAATTTAACATACCATTTGACAAACTAAACTAAAAACGTGAAAAAGTAATTACTTTGCAGGCATAATCAAAATTAATCTGAAAGATAATCTAAAATATAATGATTTCTTTTTGAAATATTGATTATAGTTCGCTAATTGCTTGAAAAACAGAGTCAAGACAAAGGAGCAAAGGAGTCTAATCTTGTGCAAATGGCTACCTATTCCAATGTAATCTTGCTTATTTTACTTGACCTGAATCGCCAAGAGGAACATTCGAGCAGCGTAAAATAACCAACATGCAGGCAGGCAGCTAAGAAGAACATGCATGCTTCGTATAATAAACAACATTCGGTCGGCGTACGATCTCGATCGGTGAATCCTACTGTAAAAATATTGAGGTTCAATGCGTTGGTGTTAAGCGAAAAAAAAAATCACAGATAATCCGCGGCTGCGCATAATCCGCACCTCATAAACTTTGCCTTTTTTAGCAGATAATCCGCGGATTATACGTAGGAAAATACGGTAATTGTATCCAATGCCCCGTCGTGTCTTTTATTCTGAATTTTTAATCATCTTATCTCATTATACACTACATGCCTGCCAAGTTTCATGAGTGTAGCCAAATTTCTTCTGGGTGCATATATTTTTTTGCGACAGTGTATAATGCCTCCCTTGGCGACTTTTTCCTGTTGGCGCCAAAAAAGTGTCGCAAGGGAAATGATGTATGACGACACACCTCATGCATCGTTCATAGCGATGCTTTTTTAGCTCCTCTACAGGAAAAATTAAGATAAAAATACATAATCAAAACACTTCAGAACGCAACATACATTAAAACATAAAGCCACAGCAAAAAAACATTGAGAATGTTACGCTTTAAAAATACCAGAAACTAGAAAGTTTTTGTACACCAAGAAAAAACACTAGAAGTTATTTAAAATGCTTAAATTAAAAAATTGCTATAAAATTTCACCAAAAACATATGTAACAATAGAAATAATAGCTTTTTTCCAACATGCATTTCATTGAGCAAAAGTTTTTCTCATCCTCTATTAAAACGAGCTGATGTCACACTCACACATCACATGACTTCCTCTTACTCAAATTTAATGTCATTTTCTCCTTATTGGCAGTTTTAATATGATTCAATAGTTTACTCTCTAAAATCACCAACAGTGGCCAAATTAAAACCAGATTTTAAAAAGAAAAAATTAAAAAAAAAATCGCCAAATTTGTTGCCAAGTTGGCGGAAAACTTGGTGACCAAAAGGCTGACAATATATTGCAAATGGTCCGCCAAATTATACAGGGTGGCGACAGGAACGGCAGAAAAAGTTCCCTGACTTTTCCCTGATTAAGTTCACTGAATTTCAATGATTTGCGTTACCATGGATAATGGTTTTCTTCCTTTACCCTACCTGAAAACCATTGCATATTAAATAAAATGCAGTGTTTAAAATGTTTTAAGCTGTTAATTAAAAATATATTTTGAAAATAAGCTTCTTTTTTTTATAATAAAAATAGTATATTAAAATATCTGCGAAGAAATATTATAGGAAATCTAAAACAAATACTCTTTACTTCCAGTAGACCTGTTAACATAAGAATTCTAAGAAATTATTAAAACCATTCTTAAAGACATATCTAATTATGATAAAACTAAAACAGTTTATTTGGAAATAATTTTGAACTGAATTTTCAAGCAGCATAATTGTTGCTGCGAGAATAACAAGTAATTGTGAAAGTATAGAAGTAATGCAATTTTACTTACGTAAATAATGAACATATTTATGTAAAACAAATTGGAACCTTTTAAAACAACCAGTCATATTGAGCTATTCTCTAATCAAGAACTTAGGTTTTAATGAAGGAATACAGCATTTTAACTATTAAAAAATAGTAAAAATATTTACTTATGTACACAACTCAATTTCAAATGATTTTATTATTAGTCGAAAAAAAAAAATCTTTTGTAACCAACAACATTGAAATTTAAAAAAGCAATAATTAATTTCAAAATTTATAGTGTATAACTTGGTTTTAATATAAAAGAATTTTAAAGTCTGAAAAAAAAAATCTTCGTATAATCTAAAGCGACAGCAAATAATAAAATGGCAAAAAATATAGTTGATTTTCATTTAACATTCAATTTTAGCAATCAAATCGAAAATGCCAAGTAAAATACATTTTAAGCTCTTAGTAGTATTAATTAAATAAAAAAAAAAGATTTTTTCTTAAAATTGTGATTACAGTACGCAAGCTACTTCAAGACAATGAGTAAAGGCAATGGAGCAAAGTCTTTAATGGCGGCTTCCTCTTTGAATGAAGGGTTGTTTATTTTATGTAGCATGGAATGCCTGGCAGAAAAATTCAAACTACGTAAAATAAACAACTTTACAGACACAGAAGCTTAGGAAGTTTATCCTGTGGTGAATAACTTAAGATTCAATACTTTGACCTTAAAGGAAAAAATGCACAAACATGTGTTAGTGTATAATCGCACCTCAATAATTTCACTTTTTTTAAACAAATAATTGGCGGGAAATGCATAGGAAAAAAGTATTTTATTTTGCAAAGCAAAAAAAATTTTTTTTTTGTCTTCATTTGATCAATTTTCCCTGAATTTTTGTTATTTTTTCGAAATTTCCTGATATTTCCCCGATTTCCCTGATCTGTCGCCACCCTGTTATAACACCACTTGATTTTACATCGAAATTAACAATGATTTCGCCCAAAAATGGGCAAAAGATCCCCTTTGGAGCATACAAATGAAACCAAAAAGGAAGGTGCACAACTAGACCCCACTAGGAGTCTATGTACCAAATTTCAACTTTCTAGGACATTCCGTTCTTGAGTTTTGTGACATACATACACACGTACATTCCGACGTCACGAGAAAACTCGTTGTAATTAACTCAGGGATCGTCAAAATGGATATTTCGGGTGCCTGTACGTTCCTAGGCATATATCCACGTGCGGTCGGGTTGAAAAAAAAACTCAAGATTCATTTGGGGGTGAGCAAAATGGAAATTAAGGCCGATTTTTGGGTGAAATTTTTTTTGCGAATACAATATTTCTTTTTTTTTGTAAAAGGAAGTAAAAAGAGCAAAGCGGTTTAAATTGCTATGTTTTACGTGGAAAACATCCCCAAAACCAATCAAAGTAAATTATGAACAGAAATGCTACTAAATTAGCAACAATTATAAGTCTACTATTTTATATTTTTAATACTATTTCAGTCAAAAAATTCAAAGTTATTCAAATTTCGATGTATAAAAATTAGAAATGTCTCAAAAGAACATCACAAACATAAATAATTCAAAAATGCCATACATTAATTTGCTATCCAGAAATGCTTTCAAAATACCAAAAATACAGTGGCTCCCAAAAGTGTATGTACACCTATGACTTTCAATGAAATAGATCATTATCCATTGGTTAGAATTAATATTTTGGAATAGGTATTTTATTATAAGATCTATATATTTTTAACAAAACTACATGAAAATTTTTAATAAAACATTAAAATATAATTTTTAAAATATCAAAAACCAAAAATTGCCGGAAATTTTATCTCACAAAAGTCTTTTTTCACTTTGAAAAAATGTCAAAAAATTAGTAAATAATGTAACTTTTTACAAAATTATTATTTAGTAGAATATCATGCAGTATCAACAACAGCTTTTAAGTGTCTGGGAATAGATTTCATTGTTTTTTCTTTTTTTTTTTGTGCAATTTCTGAGTAAGTGTTCTGCCGCACTTCGAGTCTTATTGTTTCTAGTTCGCTTTTCGTTTCAATGGTGTATTTTCGTAATCTAGCTACCAGATATCTCCAAATATGTTCCATTAAGTTTAAATCTTGCGATTGAGGAGATATTTCTAAGCTTAAGGACAATTTTTGAGGCACCAAACGCAAACGTCTGCTTCTTATCGTTATCTCGACAAAAAACAAAGTTGTTTCTGATTACCAAATTTTGGGCTAATACTTTAAAATTGCTTTTTAAAATATTTAAATGAACAGCATGATTAATTATTTCATCAAAAAATTCCAAATTTCCAAGTCCTAATGCTGTAATGCACCCTCACACTAGAACACCTTCACCGTCCTTATTAACTGATCCAACTAAGTTCTTCAGATTAAATTCCTCATTTTTTCTTCTATTTACAATTATACAATAATTTAACCCAAAATGTTGAATTTATTTTCATCTATAAGTAAGACGTTGTTCCAAAACGTTTTGAGCTTATTTATCATTGATATTACGACGGAAAGCGTAAGCTTACCGTTTTTTGCACGAACAAGAAAATTTCTCTAGGAAGAGGTCCCATTGAATCCAGCTAATCAAAAACTTGGCGAACAATTGTAGGTGAAAATTAAACGTAAAATGTTTCATTCAATTCTGCAGAAACTTTTTCAGCACTCAAACGTGTATTTTTCATAATTTTTTAACTGTAAACCTCTGATCACACATTGTTAACTTTGCCAGTTGACCTTTTCTTACCTTGTTTTCGATCTGATTCTTGTCTTTAAAGCATTTTATCAAGCACTTCACTATATAATGGTATAAATTACCTAATTTAGAGACATTTCAAACCAATTTATGGCTACTGTGAGGGGAAAAAATATCAATTTGCGAATCGTGATTGTTGTTTTTTACGCATACCTGCAATTTTAAAATAAGCAGAATATTAGGGAATAAATAGACAAAAAATTAACGGCAAATGACTTTACAGTGTCATTACAATGCAAAAACAATAAAACCACATATGATAATTTTAATTATGAATTTATTTCAGTGTACGATGACTTTTGTGGCGTATTTTTTCGCTTTCTCTTCGTTTTTTGACAAATTTCAAAAATAAAATCTAGCAATATTTTGAAAAAAACTACTGGGTTTTATTCAGACTGGCATAGGAATGTGGTGTGAAAAAAAATTAGACTTGATATTCGAATTCAGTTTTGCGTTATTTTGGTTTTACTACAAAATTTCAAGGTATACGAACACTTTTGGGAGCCACTGTATGTATGTATGTCCAAGTTATACTTCTCCCGAACGATAGTGAACTGACCATCAACCAGGTATCGCTGGATTCGTAATCTTCCCGTCTTTATGTTTGACTATTTAACATAATCCTTCGATAATAATTAGCGGAGATGTCAATTAAAAATTATTAATTATGACACTTAGATTTCGACATAAAATCACTATTTTTCGAAGGCTTTCCTCCATTTAAATTATTATTCAGTGCTTCATCTCAACTTTCCGTAACAATGCTTTTATTAAAATTTGTAGCATGAAGACAATCATTAAGAAAGATCTTGATTTTTAAAAAATTATGTTTTAATGTTTTATTAAAAATTTTCATGTAGTTTTGTTAAATATAGATCATAGATCTTATAATAAAATACCTATTCCGAAATATTAATTCTAACCAATGGATAATGGCCTATTTCATTGAATATCGTAGGTGTACGAACACTTTTGGGAGCCACTGTACTATATTTTACATAAAATAAAACCATCATATTTTTTAAAAAATGCTAGAGTCAACTTATTTTCAGTTATTCAGTACCTAAAGGGATGTACATTTATGGAAATGAAAACATTCTAAGAATATGCATTGAAATGCTTAAATCAATTGCAAAAATTGAGGAATTTCCCTGAATAATTCTTGACATTCATAAGAATTAACTTTTAGAATAAAATAGTCATACTATTTTTGTAAAATAAATTTACATGCACTAAAAATAAAGTTAAAAACTACGAAAAACTCTCAAGATTTTGTAAAAACATCCAAGAATTTCAAAAGTGAGATTTTTTTTTTTTTTTTGAATTCTAAAAAAAAGAACTTACCTTTTCATTGTCTAAATCCAAACACTCAGCCTGAAACTACTAATAAATAAGGAACTAATGTCAAGAACGAAAACACAACAGAATATCAAAAAATGGCGCCTTACACAGACACACCCCACGTTTGATTTTACTTTTAATGAACGGTCAAGTTTGAAGAAACTGGCATTTTCTAATATTTACACATCAAAACACAAGTACTGAATTTGAAAAAATACAAAATAAGCTACCCTATGAGGTAAAAAAAATAAAAAAAAAAAACAAGCATTCCAACATGCAAACGCATTCGGTTCGCAAAACATAGGTTAGTTTCCCCAGAGATGAAATGTTTTAAAAAATTGCCTCATTAGCGAAAAAAATAATTTCAATGTTGTGCAAAAATTTGGATGTCGTGAAATGGGATTAGTATATGACATCTTCATCGAAAATATAAAATATCCAGATCATTTTAACCAAACCCAGATCTATAAATTTTGGGGGCCCCTGCAAAAATGGATTTCCATGCCACTAAGGAATTGCTAATTGAAACTATGCATTGCGGGTACGTAAATCCGGGCTTGATTTTAACCATGTTCACTCTTCATTTGTTCCAATCAGTCAAATCCAAAAATAGCGTGCAAACTGCGTGTTGGCTACATACTGAATCTTAACCCCCCTTGTGGTTGGACAGTCCCAGAATTACATGTTAAATGGATGAGATATCTCTTCAAAAATTGCAAAGTGGTTAAACATGATTTCTTGAATGATCGTAATTTCAGTAAATTTTAGAAATAACACCAGAAAAAATGTAATTAAAAAAAGCTGGACATCTTTTACTTTCCATATAAAATTTAAGAGTCTGCAGCCTTCTCTCTCTCCCACCTATCTTTATACAATATAACCTTAAAACCACAATCATCATAAGAATACAATTTATTAGAGAAAAATTTTTGAAATTTAAGAATAATTCTACAGAACAGTTATGCACAGAAAAAAATATTTTTTGTAGATGGATCACTATTGAACCACTTTTTGTGAAGTAGTTGCACACTAAAGACGGCTAAGCAAATTTTCACATTAAAACAACTTGTGTTTTTAACCTATTAGTCCACTTTAATGCAAGAAATAATAAATACCTAAGGGGAAAATATATGTACAGATTTACAAAACCAATACACAGAAGTTATGTTCTTATATTCACCTCCTTTTAATTCAGAACCAACTGAAAGACAAGTAGCATTAAGTAAAATTTAAACTTAGTTTAAAAACTTTTTTAAATGTTTTGAGGTTTTATCTTTTAATTACGATCAATGAAGTAGATTCACTAAAAAAGGTAGCTAAATATAACTTTGGAAAGCTTAGAACTAAACACTTATAAAACTTGTTCTGACTATTGTTCTTAAAACGATACTTTAAGCAAACATTTTTTAAATTCTGTCAGGATTGCAAGGACAAAACAAAGTGCAAAAGAAATTAGTATTATAAAATTTGAAGCTACAATAGCCACAATAGAAAAAAAATAATTGAGAACTGTCATATGTATGTGAGAACAAATGTATAATATTTTTTAAAAATGATTTACCTGTTGCTTTTCAATAATATCCTCCTTTGTATAGTCCCCAATAATCACGATATGGGAACAGGTAGAATGACATTTATGCGTCATATTTCTGTAATTTTGAAACGATGAATCTGAAAACCAAAGTAGTCAATAACAAATAAAATTTATATTTTATATAAATATAAACAACGAAAAATTTAAATTACCAGTAAAAACAGGAGAAAAAAATGTCATTAAAGAGAAAATTGAAAACAATAATAATTTCAAGAGAAATGAAGTATAAAGCTTAGAAAGAGGAAAAACTACTCGGAACAAGTTCCTACAGTATTCGGCAAAACAGTAACTTACGATTGATCACATGCAATTAAATTAGAGTTGATGCAGTAATCTTATATACTCGCATAAAATAAAGATAGCATTTAAGAATTAGTTTAAATTACCTTCTATCAAGCACTTTGAATAAGTTTTCCATGAGAATCTCAATCCACTCACTGCACAATCACAACACTCGCAAAAGTGCCCTGTTGTGTTGATGCCAACTTAGAAATGTCTAATTCAAACCATTGTCTAATAAAAAACATCAGCTTGTCAAACGACTCAAACTTTATAAAAAATAATAGAAGCAAAAACATTATCTTCCCTAGAAAAAAAAAAGTATCTATTTAAAGTTTCAAAATAAAAGCATGATCATCACTGAGGACCTATTATAATAAATAATGGAAATGACGAATAATGGACCACATTCGCATGACGTCACTGAAGGTACTTGGGCTACATTGGGAAATAGACACCGATCGCACCGGTGCCTCCGCAAGCGTTCGGAAACGATCGAGTCGCAATACAATTTCATTTAGGGACTCAACCGTTTCGACCGCTTACAGTGGCACCGGTGCCTCTTTCTAAATGTACCCTTGAAATGTAATGAGTCTGCATAATAACATACCGGCGAGGTGGGAAGAGCCAGAGTTCGTCAGTTCGGACTTCATGACGTTCAAGCTGTGTACGCAGACCCGAATTTATAAATTTTGAGCCCCCCTGCAAAAAATCCCTAGGGCCGCTAACCGGCCACTGGATTGCCCCCCCCCCCAATAACTGTTTTTTAAAAAGAGTGATTGTTGTTTATTTTGAACTGCTTTAATATTTGTACGATTTTATTTTGGAGGGGGCCCATATAACCTCTCCCTCGCTTTTTTTTTTTTTTTTTTTTGTAATTTCAATTTTTTTGGATGGGGAGGAGCAACAGTGCCCTGTTCTTCTCGTATTTTTTTTCCTGGTGGAGCAAGGACTTTCTACTGTCACCCAATGACACAACCAAAAAAGTGTTTTAGGAAGGCACTTTTAAAAAATTAAAAATTCTCGCTTCTAATGGTGAGGGGAGATCCGGGTGTTCTCCCCCTTGAAATTTTTTGAAATTGTAGTCCTAAAAACGTAATTTAGAAGTTCTCTGGTTTCGCAAAGGGGAGGAAAAATTCAGGGGGCCTTCTGCAGAAATTTTCAGAAATGGAAATCTTTTTACGCCATCATAGGCTATAATTGTTGACGTTAAGGTATAGTGCCTAGAAGGCACTATAGTTAGGGTAATGAAAGGAATGGGACTTTTTGAAGTATCTCCCGATCGTTAAAAAAAATAATAATAATAAAGGAGCTGAATCGATCACTCCCTCCGCTCAATTTTTCGAAATTAAAATTTTAAAAAAGTAGTTTCAGACTAACTTCGAAACTTCGATGATGTTACGGGCAGGGGGGGGGGGGGTTCTAGAGTTCTCAAAAACAATTTTGAAATTGTAGTCCTAAAAACGTAATTTAGACGTTCTCTGGTGACGCAAAGGAATGGGAAAATTCGGGGGAGTGGGCCTTCTGCGGAAATTTTCAGAAATTGAAATCTTTAAAACGCCATTATAGGCCACATTTGTTGACGTTAGGGTAATGAAAAGAATGGGACTTTTTGAAGTATCCCCCGATCGATTTTTTTTTTTTTTTTTTTTTTGAATAAAGCTAAATCGATCACCCCACCGCTCAATTTTTTTTAAATTGAAATTCTAAAAGCGCAGTTTTAGACTAACTTTGAAACTTCGATGATGTTACGGGCACGGGAAGTTTTAAAAAGATATTCAGTGATACTAAGTGGAGGAATTGTAACGCTCTCCACATTAAATTTTTGAAATAGTAGTTTCTTTTTTCATTTTCAGATTAAATACGGGAGCAGTCGGGCCTTCGTCCGAAGTTGTTTCGTAATTGCAGTCTAAGAACGCGGTTGTGGACCACATTTAGTAACGTTAGGGATTCGGCTATTTTTTGAAAATTCAAGCCCTATAAAAGCAATCTTAAACGATTTTCGAAGTTTTTAGAAGGCAAGGCTTCTGGTAATTGTCCCCTGGAAATTTTTCGACATTGAAGCCCTGAAAACGTGGCTTGAGAAGCTCTTTAATATCTTTGGTGGATGGAGGTGGCTTGCGAAGACTTAGCATTTTGAAGACTTTCTTAATTATAGACCGACTAGGAAAAAGAAAAAAAATGGAACAGAAGGGGGGGGGGGATGAAAGAAATATAAGGTGTTGGACGTAATAATTACCAGATCAATAGTCAGCAACTTTTGAAAAAAAAATATTTTAAGGTCATTTTCAGTAGTAATTCAGATTTTCCCCCCAACATTAGGCAATTTTTGATAAGGAATATCTCCAGGATCCTCCCCTGCAAGGTAAAACGCAATTTCAGGTTTTCTTTGGAGACATTGAGAGATAAGGGAGTGGTAAGAGATCTTCCTCCGAAAATTTTCAAAATTGAAATTTTAAAGGCAGACTTGCAGACTATTTTTGGTAGTAACCTCAGTGAAAAAATGTTGGTTCGGGGACCCTGCTCCAGAACTGTTTTGAAATTAATGTCCGAAAAGCACCGAAACTAATGCGTTTTTAGGATATCAAGGTCCATTATTACTCCAACCGAACAACTAAAACTTCTTTTAAATTTCTTGCAGGGGACGAGAGTTAAGGATGGAAACATTTTAATACTCTTCTTTTCAAATAAAAAAGGGGTGGGGAGTGAAAGAAAGAGAGGGGAACTTCACTTGGTAAGCTATAATCTGCATCTGTTAAAAACTTTTTATTTAAAGATTTTTTTTTTTTTTGAAAGAACTGAGATTTTTTTCCCCCAACATTGTTTGGTTTTCTTTTTGTAAAAATAACTTCTCTTTCCCAAGACACGATCTTTTCTTGAGTAAAGGGTACAGATCCCCTGACCCCTTCTGAACACCATTGCCTGGAGCCCTCTAACGTGGAGCTCCCAAACTTTAACAACCTTTGAAGAGTTAGAATTTTCTCATGGCATCTTAGTCCAGAGAGTTTTATATATATATATTGTTACCAAGGACACTTCGCGGCAACCGTCATCTGCAGCACCCAGTTTGGCAATATCTGATCTAACATTTTTTAAAATTATTATTATCATTATTAATTAATTAATTAATTAATTTTTTGCAGCTAGAAATTTGGAAATTATTTGTGCGAGCAAACTAAAATCAAATATTAACTACCTTTATTTAAATTTTCTTCCGGATTTTGGGAGGAGGTGGGGGGGGGGGGACGTAATTTTTTATTTTTTACTATTATTATTTTAAGGTTTTGAGCAGTTATATCTTTTAATTCTGATTTTTATAGTATTGTTGAAAATATTTTCAATTTTTGAAATTTGAGTATAGGGTTTTGATTTATTTTTAAAAAGATTCTTTGGTTTCTCAGACCGTGGGCCCCTAAGTGGTGTGGGCCAACTCAGGCGCGGCATTTCAGCATTTTATTTGGGGGGGTCGAGTTTCTTAAATATGAATTGCCGTAGTACGGAACGAAACCCACATTTGCCAACAGAAAGTAGTCATTAAAAGCAATTAAAATTTTTATGACAAAAATTTTAATTAATTTTACTATAAGTTAATATACAAAACATCTTGATTGTACGGTTTTTACTTTTGACAGGGGTGATTGTGTTTCGGTATTTTACCGAATTTCCGGTATTTTCAGACGTATTTCCGGTAATTTAATGTCCGAAAATACCGGAATTATATTTTTTTTTTGTTATACTTTTATCTCCCTACCTCCGCAGTTTTTTAAAATTACATAATACTCATCAAATATACCTGCAAGAGCCATAAGATGAACACCTATCCCTTAAGATGGACAAATGTCAAGATAACTTGTATAACACCAGCTCAAAAGTAACTTTGTAACCCATTAAAAATTTAATCAAATGTACACACAATATTTTGACTCAGAACCATTTAATACTATGGCAAAGATGCACTTAAGTAATGGAAGCCAAAGATTACCCCCCCCCCCCCCCCCCTGGTCTCGCTTTGAAACTTTCAGGTATTTTTTGATGAACTCACAATCACCCCTGTTTTGAGTAAAGTTTTAATACATGATTTTTCGAATCCAGAAGAGCAGGAAATCTTGTTACTAATCCATCTATGCCCAGTGTCGTGTTCTTTTGCCAGTACAGTTAAAAGTTTTTTTTTTTGCCCATTAAGCTCTGAAAATAACTCTCTAACCTCCTAAGGCATGAAAATGATCTTTCTCGACTAGCTGAGCTGATTGGAATAGTTTAAAAATAATTAAAATAACTATGTTCTATATTAAAACAAGCCTTTCAGCCTCTTCAAAATCACAAAGGCAACTTTAAAAACTGTGTGGGGCTTCATTTTTTATCACTAAATAATCTAGAACAGCGGTTCTCAACCTTTTCCCCCTTGCGAACCCCTTCCAAACTCCGAAAGAAGTTGACGAACCCCTTAAGTACTAAATAATAAGCAAAAAAAAAAAAAAAACGCTCGTGCGTACACACGCGTAGATAATAAAATTTGGGAGATGTTTTTTAGTTTGATGCTGATCCATAGTTTACAAGAAGAACGAAACCACAATTACAAAATACAGAATTACAAATATTACTACAAACTAAAATGATCGCTAAAAAATGAATGCAAAACAAATGGACAAAATAAAGTGAACAGTTTAGATATTGAAAGTTTGAAGCGGAAAAAGAGACTTAGTAAAAAAATACGAAATCTAACTTTCTGTACGGACCCGAGATCCCCTAACTTATAATTTGGGGACTAATCTCCATTGAAAAATAATTCCAAAGCACAAAATTTGAAACATTGGCGACAAAAACTCAAGGAGATATTGGAATTAAAATTTTAAGAGGCCGTGCAGAGGATGAGATTGGAGCTTATCGCCCTTTTAGAAGAATGACAGGTTGTTGAAGTACAAAAAATATATTTCTATATTTTTTTCATTACTATTAAAAAATAAATACAAATTTTACGCTTTGATACTATAAAACACTTATAAAGCTCGCACAAGTTGAAGAAACACATTTTATGCACAAATATAATATAAAACCCTTGTTAACCGTTAAATCCCCCCCCCCCCCCAAAGAAAAAAGATGTTATTAACTGCGAGTGCAAAGTGGTGTAAGTCACAAAACGCTGCGTTTTATATCTCAATTAATAGTTGTCGTACTAATGTCAAACGATTAGTGTTGGCAATAATTCTCAATGGAGATCATTTCCGTGATACAAGTTAGAGGACCTAGAGTCCGTAAAAAAGTTAGATTTCGTATTTTTTAATTTTTTTCCCTTCAAACTTTCAATATTTTAACTCTGCACCTTATTTTGAGCATTTTTGCAATCCGAACACGAAGTACATAAAGGCATAAAAAAGAAGAGGCGCAAAGAACTATTTTTACGCTGATTTTAACTGAAGAATTCTCAGAATTAACGACTTTTAAAACCAATAAAAGTAAACAAATATTTTTCAACGTTCATTAATAATTTGAGCTTTTATAGTATTAGAAAAAGATCCTCTTATACACCAAAATCGCACGTATTTAGGTGAAAAGTTTTCAACTATTGCTTGAAAGTATGAAAAAACAAACGATGCAAAAAATACAATGATTGAATATTAAAAGATGCGAAGTAAAATAAGAAATAACAACATCAAATAGCACAAATTACAGATTACTGCTGACATGTGTTTCGGCGTTACAAGGAATGCCTTTTCAATGCAAAAGAAATGAGCTTTCATTTCATAAGCAGATTTCTTTTGCATTGAAAAAGGTCTTCCTTGTAACGCCGAAACACGTGTCTGCAGTTATCAATTCGTTCTATTTGACGCTGTTATTTCTTATTTTACTTTTTTTGCTCAAAGGTAAAATAAACTTTTAGGAAAAATAATGGAATTACAACATGAATGTAGGATTTAATTCACGTATTGCTGAAATAATGGAAAGGTAAAAAAAAAAAAAAAAAGAAACGATACGTCATTGCAAAATATTTTTATTTTGAAGCAGTTAGATATACTGAAAAAAAAATTATTTGAGAAAGTGCTTGAAGTTAATGATTTTGTAATTTTTACTTTTTTACAGTAAAATGACCGGATTGGAATGTCGCTCAACAGCAGTAAACAGGGTAAAGGAAACGGGATGTTTTGTCTATCAAAACTTAAAAATACCTGTGACTCGTCTATTTTGCAAAATTTTAATTGCCCTGCACGGATCGCTGGTTCCCAACTCCACGTTAGATGCATAAAAGCAGTATTTATGTTGCCATTGAAACTTACTTATGTTACTGGTAAAGGATGTTGGTAAAATCAGTTCACTTCATATAGCGGACGATTACTGCTTGTTTTGTACCTAAATCTCAGTTTCATTTTTTTTTTTTCTGTTTACTAAGTGTTATTTCATGGCATAAAGCTTCGAAAGTCAAAACGTTTGCGAATAAAATTTAGGAGAAATTCAGGTTCAAAAGTCTATGGCACAGTGCTGAAAATGAGATGGGAATATATCTCCCTAACAAAACCCGTGTCCCGTATATTTCACTAAATTTTATAACTTAGAAAGTTGAGCTTCATGGCAAAAACTAAACGTTATATTTGATTTATGCGCACCAAATTTATACGAAATCAGTTCCAAAATACTCCGGCACCAAAATGACTTTTGCTCTGTTTAATACACATATTGAAAACACGCATAACCAAAGTACATGCCAAGTTTACAAAAGTCAAGTTTTGCTTGTTTGTAAACATAATTATTTCTTTCATTGCTAATAAGATGTATAATTCCTTTGATACGCATGTTGACAGAAGCGCAGTGTAGAACAAGAGTAAAATCATTAATCAAACATTATCAAGTATGTAGTGCATGACTCTGCAAATTCTCAAAAAGCTCCAATCTCATATCTATCATTTTTATCAACATTTTACGATCGTGGTATTCCGAGAAAAAAACGTTTTACGTTTTGTGAGTAATATCCGCAATGAACTTAGCGAATTTGAGTTGTACGAAAATGTTTGTTCACTAATATTGCGGACAAAATGAAGTAACACTCATTCCTCCCCCCTCCCCCTCCAGCTGATCAGAAAGTTACATTCACGAGCTATTCTTCATTTCATTCTGTTTCGCCCCTTCCACAATCATTGTCTTTAATACAGTCAAAAATTCCGAATGTAATTGAATTAAGATGCTGAAAGAATACCTTCTTACATAGTGTAAGTGCAATTCAGACAAACTTGAATTTCAAATACTGCAGTCAAGAGTGAATTCAGCTTCTATTTTTTCAAGATACAGTGGAATCCGCTTAGTTGGACCACCTGTAAATCGGACCAGCTGCTTATTTGAATCAAACCTTAAAGATCCAAAACAAATTCCATTGCACAAGTCTGATATTATTCGCTTATTGGGACCAAAAATTTGTTTAATCTGTTCAAGGAAACATGAGAAAGTGGAAAAAAAATTAAACATCTCCCACTTGAAGCTAGATTCAAGGAGGTCAACGAACTTAATAGCAATAAAAATTAGTAATGGTTCCTTGTAACTTACAATTAAATCCAGCAATATTTTCAGAAAAAAATGGTTACCGAAATTCTCCCATTTCATATGACAGCACTGCTGAAAACAGAAATCAAAATTTCACTGAAATTTCAAATTTCTTCAATTTAGTTGTAAAATACGCAATTTACATTTCATTGGAAAAATTTTAATTACCGATTAATACTTTTAGCACTTATTTTTACTTTATCACATTTTTAGTTATTTATGGTAGTTGAATTGAATCTATAGTGATTGAAAGAAATGACTAAAACCGTATCGGTCTGGGACGAGTGAAAAAAGGTTATTCGCTTTAATTTTTTTTTTTAAAATGGAAAAATTTCGTAAACAGCAATGTTTCTTTTTTGTATGTTCACCATACACATGGGGCTCACAATAATCATATTTGAATTATCTTATTGTGTATAAGCATGTTCGGTCAAGCTACACAGGTCCTGTCTTAGACACTTTGGTTCTTAATAATCGGAACAGCCGGTTATTAGAACCAAATTGGTCCCGTCCCAATATAGTCCCTATTAACCGGAATCGACCGTATGTAAACTAAAATATGAACACATAAATAATAAAGGGAAGAATAGTACATCGGTGGAAAAAGTTGAAA